>NC_071089.1:105934054-106234054 GCF_027358695.1 Spea bombifrons
AAAAAGAAAAGCCTGAATAGACTATAAGAAACAAGTTTAATTAGTAAATATTACTTTACACGTAAACTATTTTTTCATATTTAATGAAAACTGATTTGCTTTATACCCCCCCGGTGGAGCACCGGAAGGTCATGTGACGCCGGCGCTCCATCATAGAAACCCTGGCAGAAGTGCCAGCAGCAGTGTAGGTTGTGTGCTCATCGTACAGGCGTCCACCGGCTGCCAGAGAGAAGTATTCAGGTCCCCTGCGCGGGATCTGGATCTTATTCTTGTAGTCAGACCTCTATTTGAGGTCTGATTTATAAGACGACCTCGAATATAAGACGAGGCATATTTTTCACTGCATTTGCTCTGGAAAAACTTGTCTTATAATAGAGCAAATACGGTATATATATATATATATATATATATATATATATACAAAAAAAAAAATCAGATTCTGCTTTAAAGAGAAAAAAACCTTTCCTGTATCTGCATTCTATTCCTTTTAGTTGATGCCTTGATCTGCCGTACAAACGGCATGTGGATGGCAATAAACACATGGGCATACGTACCACGTCACTAAACTGTGTACTTGGCATCCAAGACAGGACTAAAAAAGGTGTGCCAAGAGAACACATCACTGCTTTGTTATTAAATATCTTCCTGAAACCTGCCTTGATTATTCAATGATTAATCATTACTAAGCCTTACTGGTTGCCTTGACCTTGTATTGTACTGTCCCAACTGCTTTCCCAACTCTTGGTACTTTTCAGGAATCTGGGCCCCCATGCCCATCTCATTCTTGCCTGGGTTGCTCTGTTTCTGTTTAGAGACATTCAGCAGTAGGACTCCATCCTACAATGGTGATTCAGAAATCCACACCTAATGTCACGGATCAGTAGACTTATAATGCCAAAACGTACTGTGATCATATTGACAATGACAAAATTAAAACAACCACATCATAGCCTCATACAAAACTTCATACATGGCATGCTGCTAATAATAACCTGCCAGTTTGCACAGTGTGCAAGTACCTACGAAGACAGGTAAGGTAAGTGTGTGTTAGAGTGATCGTGTGTAGTATTTGAGTAAAACTACACGTCACCTTAACTTCTAATTATTTACTCCACGCCTCACCTTTCCTCTACTTATCTTATTCACTTGGAACCTTGTACAGCTTTTTCTGGGATCATATCCAACTGTTTTGTTCAGTTTTAATTCTAAAATAATATACTCAGAAGTTTCTTGTTCATTTGTGTTTCCTTTGTTGGGTGTCCCACCTTGTTTTTGGAGATTCATATAAATGCACAAATTAGGCAAAATCTGTTAAAATTAAAGCTTGTACGAATTCATTACACGCACAAAAAGTGCAAAACGTATAATACTGAATAATACGTTGCCGTTGAAAGCAATCAGAGGGCAAATCACAATAAAAGGAGGAACTATGCTCTTGCAAGACTGTTAAGTATATCAAGAGAACATATTAATGTCTAAAATGTCTGAAATCGGTCACTCACATCATAAAGTGGATTTCAACTTAGAGTACTACTGAGATTTCATACTTGGATCTACTTAATTCCAATAATTCTTCAGATTCACTACACAGCAATGCCTTCTGCAAACCTACAATTAGGAACACCATGCTTCATGCCACGGGTCATCATCCAGAAAACACCTCTTCCCTAACTTTATAAGGTAGCAAGGAGAGTTAGTGACCGTGCAGCGATTAAAAAGTACACATGAATAGAAATTGGTATCTTCCCTCCGTGGACACTTTTACCTACTACTTTTCATAAGCCTCTCTATTGCTACAAAAAGAGTCACAATTTATAGTCTTGTGAAAACTGACCCTATAATTGCTTATGCACAGTACAAAAACAGCCTAAACCCACACACTAGCATATGTACTTACACACAATAACATACTAACCTACTTACACACATACAGTAACATTTTCACACAAGGTAATATAATTACACATGCTTAATACACACACTAGCATATGTACTTACACACAGTAACATACTAACCTACTTACACACATTTTCACACAAAGTAAAATAATTACACATGCTAACACACTAGCATATGTACTTACACACAGTAACATACTAACCTACTTACACACATACATTTTCACACAAAGTAAAATAATTACACATGCTAACACACTAGCATATGTACTTACACACAGTAACATACTGAGATACACACACATACTTAGCATGCACACTAACATGTTTATTTACACACACGCAGCCTACATTTGTTGTCTTTTCCCAGCTCTTCTGCACCCTCAAGGTCCTCACATGCTATGTCAGAGCACAGGGAAATTATGTTACATTTATATATAATGATGTATTTTACTGTATTAGCTCGAATACTAATAGCTCAATGTTCAGCAAGGTCCTTTTTAATGCATATTGTTAATTACATACTGTTGCAAGTGAACTGTGGAGTGGAGCGCTGGCCCTCCCTTCACACATACCCACTGTCACCTATTAGCTACTTTCAATGGCATGAAAAAATAAGCTCATTTTCCAAGTAGGAGGAAAAAGTGTTACAGTATTTTTAAAATATATAGTTTAAACATGGGCTATAAGAAGTCAGCTTGACACAATACAGTTCCTTTGCGTGGATAAGTAGATAAGACTGCCTCATATGGAATTATCGTTTAGCATGAATGTTGAGAATAAGTAAATCAAGTACTTGCAGACCTTGTCTAGGGTTGCCTGTTGTATATCATGCTTAGAAAAAGCTGTCCCTAGAGATTAATATAGGGGGTGGTGTGCGATTTGTGTCACATGAGGGAGGACGGTTATACCTAAATATGTATGTATATATTTTTGCCTTGTTCTGATGTGCAACATAAAGAGGTTATGATGAGAATAATGGAGTACATGAGGCCTTGTCTTGAGAAACAGTTTTATCGGACTCATAGCCATGCCACAGTTTAAGAATTTCCCTTTTTTTGTTTTAAGAACAGTTTTCCATATGTTGTCTTCACAGAAACAAAAAAAAAAAAACAGGTTTTCTTGTACAGATTCTTGTAAACTTCTGCTATAGTGGAACTCACATCTGCTATTTATTAGTTCCAGTGTCGTGTGCCTTGTCTATAATGAACCCATACTGTCTTATGCAATGTAGTGTTTTAGGCCTGAGGAGATGGTTGTGTCTTTTGTGCCTTTCATTTAATAGGAGTCCATTATATTATTCAGAAGAAGTATATGTGATGCCACAGTAAGTAAGATATCTTTTAGCAAACATCCCAAACACTGTAATAGTTCTTCTAATGTATATTTGTCTAGCTTCCAATATCTGTTTTATTTCACCAAATTAACTAGGTTAACAGACACTTTTCCAATGTGTGTTTTTGTTTTTTGTTCAGTTCCTCCCCAGAGGTTTATGGTTAAAGAGGACAATGGTCAAAGGAATAGTTCCTGTAAAGAAGAAAACATATTAAAGTCCCCGTGAGTACTTTAATCCTTTCACAACCCTATAGATGTAGTGGTACATCCATAAAAATGGCGGCAGGATGCCCCTTAAGACTGGAAGGAGACGGTAGCCTGTTTGGAGTAGGCAGAAAAACCACCTGGCAGTCAGCAAAAAAACCTTTTATTTAATTCTGTACACCCCTCTGCTGTCAGAGTGGTTTGGCCTGCTTTCTTCCTCTTCCTTCTAGCTGGTCTCCTCCCCTTCACTCTGGTAGCTTTTCCTTCATGGACACAGAGTCTATGCCTGCCCCCCTGGGCAGAGAGCAGTTTGCGGGCTCCAGACACAAAGTAGTTTTATTTCAAGAATCTATTGCAACTTGGGTTAGTTAATACTCCAGCTCCCATGGCTCTCAGCCAGTCTGGTATGTTAAGCTTCATGGGAATACAAGCACAATTGCAGTGTCAAAGGTTAGTTTTTACATCATTATGGATTAGCACTACAGCTGCTGTGGAATGCACATCTCATGATCCATTTAAGTGGCTGAACATCATGTATTAACACTTTAAGTGCCAAATGTCATCACAACTAATGGAAAAACTACCAATTGTCATATTTTGGTTCCAACCCTTTATGTCCCTTTTTTACCCACATCTAACTATCCTTTTTCTAATACCTCAGAGACCTACACATCACAACAATAACTTTTTTGATTGCAGCTCCCATGATGTTAAGTCAAAAATAGTAGGAATAATTGCTGTTAACTGTAGATCGGGCTTTGGGGAGATTCCGTAGCGTTAAAGTCAATTTAATAATTTAGCCCCTTCAGTCCCCTGTGGACGTACCGGTACGCCAAGCCCTTCTTGCACGGGAGATCAGGCTGTCAGGAAAGCCGGAAAGCTGATACATTTTTAAATGCCGATCGCACGATTGGGCATTCCCTTACGGATTGCGTCACTTCAGGGGATATCCTGCAATCTCTATGCAAGTCTGTGGAGACTTGCATAGAGATCACAGTGTGATCGGTGCGGGGAGGAGAGTGAGAGTTTCTCACCCTCCTCCCATGCTGAAACAGAAAACTCAGGGGAAAAAATGGTTAGTCCATTTAAAAAAAAATAAAAAATTCATTAAAATAATACAATAAATAATAATTAAAAAAACTAAAGTGAGCTAAGTGATGTCATTGTGACATCACTGGCATTAATATGTCACGTTTCACCATGCGCTAGCTGGACTTGTTCAAACTTTGTTATTCATTTCACGTTTCCAGCCACTAGTGGCCGCCCTTGCCATTCAGAACCTCTCAGACTAATTATCAGGTCCAGCTGCAGTGGCTTACCTGATCAAGTCAGCCTTTATAAACCTGCCCAGCCCTGCAGTCTGGGCCTTGACATTAATGTTTGAGGACTACCTGTTTGGTTCCTGCCTTGCTCCAGTACCTGCCTTGCTCCAGTACCTGCCTTGCTCCAGTACCTGCCTTGCTCCAGTACCTGCCTTGCTCCAGTACCTGCCTTGCTCCAGTACCTGCCTTGCTCCAGTACCTGCCTTGCTCCAGTACCTGCCTTGCTCCAGTACCTGCCTTGCTCCAGTACCTGCCGTGTGCCCCGCAAGTGGGCTTATCTGCCGTGTGCCCCGCAAGTGGGCTTATCTGCCGTGTGCCCCGCAAGTGGGCTTATCTGCCGTGTGCCCCGCAAGTGGGCTTATCTGCCGTGTGCCCCGCAAGAGGGCTTATCTGCCGTGTGCCCCGCAAGAGGGCTTATCTGCCGTGTGCCCCGCAAGAGGGCTTATCTGCCGTGTGCCCCGCAAGAGGGCTTATCTGCCGTGTGCCCCGCAAGTGGGCTTCCTGCCAAGTAACTTCCATTGCATATATATTGTTGTACCATCGCATTCAATACAACTCTTAATCCTGATCTGTTGTCTGTGGTTTATTCCTGCGCCTGTCTGTAACAACCCCCAGGCCATCATGCATCGTGGGGTACAGACAGAGCCCCTCGTATCCCCTGCACCTGGGCTCCTTATCAACCTGTGTTCTCAGCTCGTGACATAATAACATGTTCAAGAGGTCCCTAAGAGGACCTCTAACCATTTTTAAAATATATATATATATATAAATACAAAAAATAAAATTGCCCTAGCTCAACATCTATCCAGTATAACCCTCCTGCCCTTGTTCACAACCCCCAAATTCATTAAGCCATAAGCATAAAAATTCTACAAAAAAAGTATACCTTATAGTATGTTCCCTATAGGTATGGAAAATCTATATAAATGAGGTATTACTGAAATCAGGACGCCTGAATTGATAAACTTGGAGGGGACTTTCCCTCACTTTACCTAATTTTGTGAGGATTCAGAGGGAAAAATGTAAAAAAATTACTAGTTTTTTAATAAATTTCTCATTCTAAATGTTTAGCTAATCATCCAACTATGGTATCAAAAGAAAGCTCTATCTCTCCTTGAAAAAACAATATATAGTTTACATGGGTACACTATTCACAGGAAAAGAGAATAATCGCTGAACCGACATAGCGCAAACATAGCAAAATTGTTCCGGGACTTGAGGTACCAAAAACCCCTTGGATTGAAGGGGTTAAAATCACGCACAATAACAAACTGGTACAAAGGGAGAAGAAGACCCTGCTCTTGTGACCTTACAAACTAGACAGGGTTAGTTATACATAATCTTTACCACCCCAGCTATTGTAGACTAACATTCTTATTGTTCACAGGTTGATGATGGTCTGTTAGTTACTACTACCATGGTCATATAGTTTTTCCTATTAATGGGTAACTAACATTTGCCTCCCACTGGAACCCCTCTCCTGAACCAACAAAGGTAGGCGATGTGTGTAGGCTGCACAGGAGATCAAGCTGTCTGTAGAAGCAAGCATCACTTGTGTAAAAAGCACCAATACAATTTGATTATATGAATGAATGATTAAGCATTTTCTTCGGGTAGACGTCAATGCTGAGGTGTGCTGGAAGGCGTTTTGAGGAAAGGCCTTCTCCTGGTCGCCGTTTGCACACATTGGGATCACCCATGTAAGCCCTATCAGCCCAAAGGGTTCACAGAGAGGAGAATTTCTCCCCCTTTCAAAAAAAGTTAAAACAAAAATATTTAAAAAAACAGTCAAAAGAAACAAACATAAAAATAAATCAAAACTTTTACAGAGAGCCCAGTGATCTCAGTGACATCACTGGCATATGTGTCTTATGAGAGATCCCCAAAGGTATAATTTTCTATATTGAACAAAAAATAGTGCTAAAAATGAAGTGTCTATATGCCTTAGTGCTAGTCCTTCCTTATTTTACTATTAGTTATTCATGGTACACGAGCGCGACAGAATTTGATGGTGCTCTATCAAACAATAATAAGAATGCTGCAGGGTTAAGTTATAGGGTTACAAACGGACAGATTAACGGAGTAGAGCTTTCATTCCTTGGGCTACTCGTCCATCTTGGCTGGGTGAAAGATTAATTTTAATTTTTAGATGAAGATATTTGGATACTTCATATCGTACGAGATTGATCTCATTTCCTTTACAATGCCCTTGGTTCTGTCTCAGGATGTACCACAAACAACTTGGCACACGTTTGTGAGGAAAATAAAGCTTTGATTATATATATATATATGCTATTTGCTGTTTTTTTTCTCAACACATCTGTAATTATTGATTTGAAAAAGTGCTAATGTTGTCAAACTCAGAAAGCTTGTATATATTAATTGTTCTTGGTTTAGGACATGTATCTCTTCAACTGACATCTGAACACTCAATTTATCTTTGTTTTGTTCCTGAAAAGAATGGCTCCTAATTACTGCTGAAGTGATGAATGTTGTGGAAGACAACCAGGCTTTCTAAAATTAACAGCAAAATTCCAATAAGCACTCCTATGCCCTCATATGCACATTCATTAGCAATGTGTGTGGGTCTGGACTCTGCTATAAGTTTGTGTTTTCACTATGCTGCACTGTTTTCTTAGCTTTGGTTTTGACACTCGCAATCTGAATTCTGGGAAGCAAGCCGTCCATGCCAAACAGTCTCAGGAATGTTTCCTCACTCAGCAAGCAGGTGCTATCATGTTGATCATTGTTAAACAGTGTTCCTTTCCTTACACAATTCACACCACCACTCCTAAGCTGTCAACTTTGTAACTTCAAAAGTGTATGGTACAAAAGTAATGGATAGTGTGATGTCATAACCCCCTGAGTGCCAGGGAACCTCATATCTTGTAAGGCCTAATTAATTTTGGGACAGTTCAGGTAAATTTGTTTGTTGTCCAGCAACACAACAGACATGGACTAACATCTTATTTTGCTCCCCTTGTACCATAAACTCTATTTTGTGTTAATGGCACGTGGTCCCCAACCAAAAGTTAGAAGCCCCCTTCTGATCCTTTTTCGCTGTTTTGTGGACAACAGTGTCACGCTTTGCTGGTTAGAGAACAAAATGTTATGGTAACTGCTGTCCGACAGGCAGTGGCGTCGCCCCCCCTAGGTTAATCCTTGCCCCCCCTGTTGCCCCCCTGCCGAATTTGGATCCCGTCTTTCTTTTTTAATTTCTTTTTTTAACGTGGAGGAGAGAGAGGGTGCGGCCCGAGTAAGATCGGCAGCCAAGGCAACCGATCTTACGCGGGCCGCACCTCGAGCCCTGCTACTTACCTGTGGGTGGGTCTTCTGTACTGCATAGAGGAAGTGGAACCTAGCAGAGTTCACGTGACATCACATGACTCTGCTCCAGTCCCCCGCCTTTACCGGAGAACGCAGAGGGAGGCCGCGCCCTCTGCTGAAGTCTGTGAGCGGCGTCGAGGAGCTGCAGTGCAGGTAAGGGGTGGGGAGGGAGTTTGAATGAGAATGTGTGATTGAGGGAATGAATCTGTGAATGAATGAGTGTGTGTGATAGCATGGATGTGTAAGTGCTGGAACCTAGGCATGATGGGACTGTGATTGCTGTTAGCAATCACACTCCTATCATGCCAAGTCAGCCAGTACATGCTGAAACCTAGCTAGCTGCCCCACTTGTCTATGGATGCTGCCAGCAGTATGGGGTCTGCACATCACTCACAGCCATCCTGTACCAGCATGTACTGGCTGACTTGGCATGATAGGAGTGTGATTGCTAACAGCAATCACAGTCCCATCATGCCTAGGTTTCAGCATTTACTGGTTGGATGTGTAAGTGATGGAACCTAGGCATGATGGGACTTTGATTGCTGTTAGCAATCAAACTCCTATCATGCCAAGTCAGCCAGTACATGCTGAAACCTAGCTAGCTGCCCCCCTTGTCTATTGATGCTGCCAGCAGTATGGGGTCTGCCCATCACTTACAGCCACCCTGTACCAGCATGTACTGGCTGACTTGGCATGATAGGAGCGTGATTGCTAACAGCAATCACAGCAAGCACAGTCCCATCATGCCTAGGTACCAGCATTTACTGGTTGGATGTGTAAGTGCTGGAACCTAGGCATGATGGGACTTTGATTGCTGTTAGCAATCACACTCCTATCATGCCAAGTCAGCCAGTACATGCTAAAACCTAGCTAGCTGCCCCCCTTGTGTATTGATGCTGCCAGCAGTATGGGGTCTACACATCACTTACAGCCACCCTGTACCAGCATGTACTGGCTGACCTGGCATGATAGGAGTGTGATTGCTAACAGCAATCACAGCAAGCACAGTCCCATCATGCCTAGGTACCAGCATTTACTGATTCCCTGGGTATGATAGGAGTGTGACTGCTGTGTGGGCAGTGTGGACGGCAGGGCTGGCTTTGGGGTGTGCAACCTGTGATCTATGCCTGTAATTTAGGGGTTTTAAATATACCTTTTAATGACGTGTTTTTATGTGAATTCCAATTGATCTTTACCTGCAAAGCTGGGTTTTTGCGTTATTCTGTAGAGCCATATCTATATATTTCCATAAATTATTTATGTATACCTGCAAATACAGTGTTTGTATGTCTTATTCAGTTGATTAATACCTGCAATGCTGTTTCCATGTATTTATTTGATCTATACCTGCAATGCTACGTTTCATATACTATTGTATACCTGCAAATACAGGATTTGTAGGTCTGATTCTGTTTATTTGATATATACCTTCAGTGCTGAGATCACAAGTGAATTTCAGTTGATCTATCCATGCAAAGCTTGGTTTGTGTGTTAATGTGTTGATCTATACCTGCTATCGGCAACTGGGGCTAATATTAATATATATGGGCAGCAGGGGCAAAAACACTAAGGGGGTATAAACGACAATGCAGTGTGAAAAATCCATCCTGATGCAGACATCTGTGACGTGGATTGTGTCCTGCTGTTTGTGTGTTTTTGGTTATCAGTGTAGCAGAGCCTGTCCTCGGGTGTGTGTTATAGGTTTTGGTGTGGCAGAGCCTGTCCTGGTGTGTGTTTGGGTGTTGGTGTGGCAGAGCCTGTCCTGGTGTGTGTGTTCAGTTGTTAGTGTGGCAGAGCCTGTCCTAGGGTGTGTGTTTGGGTGTCAGTGTGTCAGAGCCTGTCCGTGTGTGTGTGTTTGGATGTGGGTGTGGAAGAGCCTGTCCTGATGTGTGTGTTCAGTTGTCAGTGTGGCAGAGCCTGTCCTGGTGTGTGTGTGCGTGTTTGGATGTGGCAAAGCCTGTCCTGATGTGTGTGGGTGTCTGTGTGGCAGAGCCTGTCCTGGTGTGTGTGTGTTTGGATGTGGGTGTGGCAGAGCCTGTCCTGATGTGTGTGGGTGTCTGTGTGGCAGAGCCTGTCTTGGTGTGTGTGTGTATGTTTGGTTGCTGGTGTCGCAGAGCCTGTCCTGGTGTGTGTGTCTGAGTGTTGGTGTGACAGAGCCTGTCCTGGTGTGTGTGTCTGGGTGTTGGTGTGACAGAGCCTGTGTAGGTGTGTGTGTTTGGTCATCTGTTCCTGGCACTTAATTTACAGTAGGAATTATTTAATTTATATTTATCCAGAGATAAAATGCCCTCCTGAAGTTGTAGTGACTTCAGGGGACAAAACGTTCAAGGCCCTGAAATCATTTAGTGGAAAAGTTATTTATTATGTTATAATATTTATTTCAAGGATTAGTCGCACTCAATTGTGGCTTCAGGCTTCCCATGTTGAATGATCAAGTATTATTTTAGCCCAATAACAAAAGTATAATTCCATAACACATTACTTTTGGAAATTATGAATGCCCCCCCAGTTTCACTGTGATATCTTGTGTGCCCCCCCTATATATTGTTTCTAGAGTCGCCACTGCCGACAGGATCATTTATTTACCTTAGCCATTGGTTCAATACTTAAATACGCAATTGATATCTACATGTTGTGTACTGTATAGTGAGCCAAATGTGAAATCAGTTTGGTGTTCAGATCCTGAGAAGTGGAACTTGAATGCAATTTTTAAAAATAAATAAATGTGACTTCACTCTAGAGAAAGATAAGGATACATTTAATGTTATGTATGTTTTGTAATAAAAACAATTTTAGAAAATATGAAGTGTCTGAGATTTTTTTTTCTCGCTGCCATATCTCAGCTAATCAACTTGAGTCTTGATGCTATCATTGTGTGCTAAAGCCAATCAGCAGAAGGAGGAAGGTAACTGAGATACTTATGCAAGTGTTTTGTTGTTGTAACAGTGAGTGACAGTCACTGATCAGATCACTATCTACAGTCGGACATAGCAGACAACTTCAAAAGGACAGCTGCATTTTTCCATAATACTAAATATCTTAAAGAGGACCTCACTTCATACTTTTATGTCATTGTAAACTATATTCATGTAATATTTGGTGCAAAAGGACTCATAAAGAGTAACTTCATCGTTTGCCTGTTTTATGTGAGCATTACATGATGTAGTATACAATGTAATCATATAAATATTTATGATGAAAATGGCATCAAATTCCACCTCACAGCTCTACGCCCTTATATTCCCTTAAGTTCTTATAGCGTGCCTCACATTGTGCACCCACGCAAATCTTTTTGTTTTCCTGGTCTGCTTCAGTTCTCAAAAACATACGTAGCACACATTGCTAGCTCTACTACTGCTAATATAAAAATGCAATGCCACATACGCTTAAGAGGCCTCTTTTATTTTAAAGGTCCTATCGTAATTTCCACACCACGACTCAAATCTTAGTCATGCCAGGCAAGACCAACATCCAATCATAGTCCAGCAATTGCAGCAATTGGACCTTGTTGCACTTTTAAGTAAATAAAATATTTCTATTGGATACTTTAGAATTTCATAGTTTTGATTAAGCAATGTCGTTCCAATCTGCCCTTGAGGGCTTGACGTAATTCAGTAACAATATAGAGCCACAACCTCATGTTTATTATTAAAAGTACAATAATGAATTATAGCTTTCTATTATAATTATTTAGAAATGGTTTACATACATTATAAACTGAACAAGCTGTTTCTGTTTCAAGCAATTCTGTCAGTGCTATGAGATGCTTTAAACTCGTAGGACCTCGATTGATGATGTTTATAAACTTAAGTACCATAAGAAGCGTTTAATACATGGATTACATTAGATATGTACACTATATGGACAAAAGCATTGGGATACCCGGCCATTACACTAACAGGGACTTGTATGACATCACGTTCTAAATACATAGCTATTAATATGTAGTTGGTCCCTCCCGTTGCAGCTGTAACAGCCTAAACACTTCTTGGATCATATACCAATGTAGAAATAGTAGAACAGCATTCCAATATTTTTGGTGCTCGAACTGGGCTCCACCAGCACCCCAAAATATCACAAATAAAGTCGCTCAGCACTCTAGTAGTTAAGTGAGGTGTATTTAATTCAACAACAAGGTGTTGAGCGACTTTATTTGTAACAATTCTTGGAAGGCTTTCCACAAAAGTTTGAAGTGTGGGAATCTGTGGGAATTTATGCCTATTCATCCAGTAGAGCATTTGTGAGGTCAGACACCGACGTTGGAACGCGAAGGCCTGGCTCGCAATCTCCATTCCAATTCATCCCAATTTTGTTCGATGGGGTTGAAGTCAGGGCTGTGTGCTGGCCAGTCAAGGTCTTCCACACCAAACGTCACCCATATAACACAAATCTTGGGGCCTTCTGAAACTGTCTTAAGGGTCCCCTCTATACTTACTGTCCTATTCTGGATCCGAATGCCAATGTTTCTGAATAAGTCATTCTACATGAGAAAAATTAATACTCAACTGTGTGCAGTTACGAAAAACTAAGCACGCATTTCCATATAAATAAACAGTGATATGATAAGACCCTGAACATGACTGGTAATTAATAATTACAAAATGTATTCATAAATGTCATTAGTGTTGGCATCAAAAGATCCACTTGTGCACCAAGAAGGCTTGCACAGCAAGGGCCTAAATTACTTTCTTGGTGGCATGAAAAAAAAACAATTTAATCTCATTCCAACTCCACAATAACTTGTTCCTTCTTTAACAAATCTCAGTGCCTTGGTCTTTCGCAATAGAGGATAGCAATTCCCTGGGTTTGTTCACGCATGCAGATGTTTATGCTTTTGAATCTTCTTTTTTCACTTATTATACCTGTGTGATCATAAAAATACAGGGTTTTCCATGGTTCAATACACCATGGAAATGTGGTAAACATTTTTTTCTCATTAACCCTTTTGTGTAAAAAGTTTCATGTTCTCTGGTGAGATTTTTTTTCATGTTGCGTAAACTAACACATAACTCAAAATTTAGTGAGTTGAATTTGAGTTGAACGTTGACTGAACATACAAAATGTTTCCCGTTGTAACTGATACATAAACAAAAAATCAAAGTATTAGAATGCACTGCTTTTCTTTTGGAGTAAAGGGATTACAATGAATCTGTTTTGCATGAAAAAGTAAGTGTAAAGAAAACAAGTAAAACATCCTATGTGAGTATTTTTTTTCTGCACACTTGAGTGCAAAATGTTTAGGCAACAAAATACTTTCAAGTCATCACAATAGGTTCACCATTTGTACTACCTACACAAAGTTGTAGACAACCATAACACAGGAAATAAGTATTCTTTGTCTCAGCCTTGTACAATGGCCTCTTGAAAGGAGTCAGAATACTAAACTGGGTGGACTTTTACACAATGACTTAGTTGACAAATTATGGAGAATGCAAGTGACCGGTGAGACATGAAGACGGTGGATTGTGGTTTCACAGAGTGAGGTTTCAGTTTAATTTAAGCCATATAACTGCATCATATTAGCATCTGGTACATTGATAATTTGTCATTTATGGCTTAAAAATGTATACAACATAGTAGTTGAGAAAATACATTAAAAAAGCAAATAAAGGAACAAGAAATAAATACTACATTTCAGATCCATTGTGCACTATATACATAGAACGCGTTGTGGAAACAGAAGTATGTTTTGTGTGGATGTGTTATATATACACTATATGGACAAAAGTATTGGGAGAATTTGCTGAGATTGCATTTTAAATATATAGACATTAAATACACCATTAAATTACATTAAACTTGGCAAAGCTTCTACGCTATGGCACAACCTTGATGCAAGATGAAGGTGCACCAAGTGATTAATTGAGAATTTAGAGATTACTACAGTAAAACAGCACATGCTTCTTTTGTTATATTTTGGGGGATATTAAAAGCCTCTCTAATACCTAAACAATGTTAAAATATTTTGGGTTGGTAGCAAATAACTAGCAAATTTGGTAAAGATGATACCTTCATTGGTTAAGTGAAATATAGAGGATTGCAAGCTATATATGCGTATTGTGTAGATGTCCCCCGCCGGCCCCGCAAGACACCCGGGAGTCTGCTCTGGTAAGTCTTGGGGCAGAGGTAAAACGCATCGTGCGGACTGTCACCGGCTGCGGCGATGCGGGTAAACAACCTCCGCTGCCGGGACATCTACACGATGTGCTTTAACAATCTCCCCCCGTGGGAATTCCCGGCAAGGGAGATTGTTAAAGCACATCGTGCAGACGTGCCGGCAGCGGAGGCTGTTTACCCACATCGCCGCTGCCGGTGAACGTCTGCACGATGCGCTTAGACAACCTCCCGTGCCGGCACCCCCCCCTGTGGAAAGTGCTGGCAGGGGAGGCTGTCTGAGCGTATCAAAGAGTAGGATACTGGTCCCCTGCACCGCTGTGGGGGATCTGTATCCTAACCCCGCTGCCTGCCCGGCGCCCGGGACTGGATGTCCCAGGCGTCTGGGGGCTAGACCCCGAATATAGGCCGCACCCCCACTTTAAAGACTTAAAGTGGGGGAAAAAAGTGCAGCCTATATTCGAGCCAATACGGTATTATACATTTGAAACAGAAATTGCGTTATACTGGACTCGTTGGGCCCTTCTTGGAGAAGTTCAATGGGCCTGGCCCTTTATAATGCACGGTAAAGTCGGGGAGCTAAAATGCTTAACTTACCCACAAACTTTTGAGTTATTTAAGACTCCCATTGGCATAACCAGAACTTGTTGTTAACATCCACACAAGCAGAATACACTCCAAGCCCGATCCCTGTTTAAATGATGGTTCATGGATATAAGTATTTCTTCTTGAAAATGTTACTAGCTTCCCTTTATTTTTTTGACGTAGCTACCAACAAATGGCATTTGTGAGTGAAATAAGAAAATCCCTGTTTAATCTTACCATCAGAGTATATAAGCATCCCAATGTCCTGTCGCTGCCTGCACGAAGTATCTAGCAGAAGAGGTACAACCCTCCCTATATTGAAAATGAGCTCCTTATTCACATATCAATTACATAGGGTCAGGGAATTCTGTTTCACAGTTGTAGTCTTAAAGTGCTCTTGAAAGGTCTGTTAAGGATGCCAAATAGAATTCCTAGTCTATGAGATGTATGAAAAAAGAGTAATTCCCATGTAAATATTTTTTTACTATAACCCATCGATTTTAGTTGTGTCTCTCTGTAGGGCACACACAAGACCTAGTATTCATTTACAAGCTATGCCCTAAGCCCCCTTTCAAGCACAACTTTGTTCACAACAGCATTAACTTTCCATAGGTCACTGGCTGTGTCTATTTGTTACAGGTTTTTAATGGCCTCTTAAGGTGTGGAATCCTAGGACCTGCTGTGTTGTAGTCTCCTTTGTGAACTTGTTACCTTCCGCATGTTGCCTTTTGTTTTCCTTTTTTGTCTTTCTGCCATGTAGGCTTGAATGAAGAGTCGGTGTGGAATTTAAACGTTATGGCACACTGCCTGGAAACATACAGAGACATCTTTACCATATTCTTTTTAATGTTCTTTAAAACGGTGAAAACCAGTTACCAGGATAAATTCTAAATGCTTCTCAATTACTAAGGCTGAACCTTTTTCTTCTCCAGTGTGTTATCCTATGTCTCTTTCTATATGACATTTGGTAGCTGAGCACCATAAAGTTACACTTCTGACACTAAGCATCTATGGCCCCTCCTAAGTGTGCCTATTGTTATAAACTCGCAGAAATTATTCTGGAAATCCTTTGTAACTCTTTATTAACAGTTTAGAAGATTTGTAGAGGTAACATAATAACTGAAATCACCAGTTTCTGCCCCAATGGCTTCCTTCCAATTGTCACTCACTATATACATCCTTACCCAACATCCTCACATCATGTGACCTCTCTCAAGTCCTTTTCCACGTGCCTGACATCACAGCTATGATACATACTGAGAGCATCAAATAACGCAGCACCAGATCTCGAGAGAAGACATCACAGCTATGCCGCTCCCATACAGTAGCCACGCATCCAACTCCCCGGCAAGTAGGTTTTTTTCAGTAGGACTACACACACACACAAACACACACGCACACCCCGATTAGCTTTGAAGAAATGAGCTTTTCCACACTTTTGCTATTAGTGGTCCGAGGACTGGTTTTCTACAGATCAAACCCAGAAATTCACAGGATCTGTGTCCTATAATGATTTTAAACTGCGCATATGATTATCACCATGAAAATACGTCTATATAGATTTTCACCGTTCCCAGAGACGCATATGGTACTGGCTAAGAAGAATAGTAGTTGTAATCCAGGATCACATTGAGTCCTCCGGCTGTCAGTTAGTGAACTTTGTTACTCAGCAGCATGTAGATAAATAGCACATCTGCAGTGTATGACTTCTATTCATTCATATCAATAAAAAGCTGACACCTGAAAGAGCAGGTGAGGTATCCAATATTACATAGTTTAATAATTGAGACATTGCAACCACTATAAGTCATTGTTTTTAATATATATTAATATATATATATATAGAACTTTTAAATATATAAAGAACTTTGTTCCAGAAATCATTGGCATTTTACTATTTTTATTTAATATAACAAAAAATATGTCATGTATGTTTGGAGTACAGTTGTTGGATCCGGAAGCCTGCAAAAAAAACAAAAAAAAACCTGTTGACATAGTCGGGCGTTAACCAGATGCGTACTAGTGTGTTTAATAAGTGCCATTTATTATATTTATACTCTTATGACTTATGCATAGGTTATATGAATACAATTACTTTTTAAAAAAGTACCACAAACAGAACAGATGTTTTTGTATACTTAGTTGATAAATACCGTACTAAGATTTTTTAGGCCAAAACGGTGGTTGACAGGGTACATTTGTTAGACGATAGTATGAAAAGTTCTTAGTTTCATATGTTTGGCCTGTCTGTTTTCGTATGACTTGAGTAAGATTAACTGTAACTTTTTTTTTACATGGATCTCACTGTTGGTATGTGTCTGTATGATTATAGAAAAGAGTTGGAAGTCTATGAAATATTTAAGTGATAAGTCTGTACTTACATAGACTGTCTCTTTTGCTTAGAACATATTTCCCAGCATATACCTGACCTATTACCGTGCATACACCCCCCGACTGTCAGAGAGAATTCCCCGCACCGGTGCGCGAAAATCTGATCTCTGACAGCCGGGGAAGGTCTGCGCAATGGACACAGACAACCCCCGCTGCTAACCGCACCTCCTTCCGACTGCAGCGAAAGTTGTCTACGCGAATCGCGGAGACGTCTACACGCTGCCCCGGCTACACACTGGGGACTCACCGGTAAATGGTGGTGATGGGGGGAAGCCAGGAGAATCCAGGTCCCCTGCAGCGCTGCGGGGATCTGGATCTTAGTCTCATAGTCAGACCTATTTGAGATCTGATTATAAGACGACCCCAATTATAGGACGAGGGGTATTTTCTGGGGCTCTGAAGGCCCTTAATCCGATCCTTCCTCGGGTAACTGCAGATATAAAAGGGAAATATATAGAAGATAAAATTACAGCAAGAAATCAAGAAATGTTCTTATTATTATACAGTAATAATAACTACATGCATTACTTTGGACTTTCAAGGTCTTCATCCATTCTAAACTCCTCCAATATCAAGCCCGAGTTAACCAAATATGTTAAACTAGTAATAACCTCAGGTCAAAGAGATACAATTTCAACAGAAAGCACAGGTGAAGGCAGTAAATCTTGTCCAAAATGTATTTCTTTGGAATCAAAGACTAAACTCCACTAGACTAGATATTGGACATCCGGAAACCAGAACTCACTGCCACAAAAGACATATGGATGCCTTGAAATACAAACCAATAATCTGTGTAAACATTAAAACCAATGTTAGCTTTAACACATATTAATGAAAACAAATGTAATGTTTAGTAGAGAATATTTAGTAAAGCAGAGAATATTTGAGGGCCCTTCATTATGTAACTGTATCATTTGCTTTGCATTACACTGAATGCAATATAGAATTATGATACAGAATATTAAGTAGAATTGTATTTTTATGTTGTTGATATTCTAAATGAGACTTTTTGTCCAAGGCTGAAAATCCTATTAGTGCATTTAGGTACACAGTTAGTTCTAGGTGCCATTAATTTACTAGGCTATATTTACCATAGTTTATGTATAGTGTTTGTACTGACTAATATTCTTCTGCTACTTTCCTTTAATGTTTTAATCTGTCTCCAAGTTTTTGCATTGGATGAGATATATGGAATTGAGTTATAATAGTTCATTTAATTATCTGTCCCATCAATATTTTTTCCTTCTGTGATTTGTACGGGCCTCTGCTATAGAACTAGGGGCACGTCGCCTATTAGGACATTGCTCACTCAGTCCTCATAGTTATCCGGATATATGATGCGCATCCTTAAGAGACAGCGTGCCAGGATATGACATCATATCTGGTGCTTGTTGACTAGGACATTTTGGCGCAGAGGTAAGGGGCTGCAAGGGTGATGCCCCGGATCTTGCCTAGTGCAGCCACCAACCCAAATACACCATTGGGAAAAGGCTTGACCAGTTATTCAAATACTTCTGATATATGGCAAAATGTTAGTGACACCACACCATAAGTGTCACTCAACATACATATACCAGGAACTGGATATCATTTGCACAAGCACTTTTTTCATAATAATATTTTTTGAACAAGCACTTTTGATTTTTGGAATTATTTGAATATCTACCTCCTGAAGAAGCAGGGTATAACCCAGGGAAACACATTGAGGAACTTCAGATGGTTGGCATCTCTTCTGGTTTATCTGTTTGCTGCTAGTTTTGCGCTGTTTGCACATGGGATTGTGCAATATACACTGTAAGTGTCTCTTTATTGTTTACAAAGTATAAGCCATGATACTGTGCCATTGGCATTGTTTTATTTGTTTTTAGAACCGAGGAATAAAATGATTGGTTTTGATAAGCTTCTGTGATCTTGACAATTTGTGAGTTCACAGAGAAACATTCCATCAGAGCCGGCCTTAAGTGTTCTGGCGCCCTGTGCGGACTACACCTCTGGCGCCCCCCCATCCCCTTCTCACTGCCCCCCCTCTGCCCCTTTATTTTCATGTAATTGTGCCCCAATTTATGAAGACTTCTGCTAAATGCCTGCATTCATTATGGGACACAGGACAACAAGCTAAATTATGGTCTCTGTATTATATTTCCACGGCAGATTAGGAAACAGGTACAAAAGTGTTTAAAGCTGGCTGCATATTTATGTGTCAAGAACATTAGAAGTACCATTAAATAATAAAAAGTGGATAATATATCCTTGGTTATTTTTTTAATCAAAATGTGTATTGACTTTTAAGTAACTTACAGGAAACAAATGTAACATCTGTGAGATTTACTAATAATAGTTTTTTCTTTCATGACATTACTACCGGATTATTCTATAGACACAGTCGTTATTATCATCATTCCGGTGAGTTACATATATTGGGCAGGAGTGAAGATAAAAAGCAATACCCGGAATTGTTCCTTCGCAATCTCTGTAGGTATTATTTCTGTTCCAGAGATATGGGTGTGATGATGCTTGTGAAATGTTACCCTTCCAGAAACACATGAAATTGAAAGTTGAGCAACTCAGCGCAAATCATTTCACTGGTATATAGTTACTCAGCATTCCAAAAAAATCACAGTAGGATACTTTATAACTTATTACTAAAGATTTGGCTTTGATAATATTTAGAAGGAAAGAAAGAGCGAGTGGAGCTCAGTACCAGTCCCCGCACACAATGGCATATTCTCGTCAAGGCCGACTAGGCAGTCTGCTCTTGGTCCATCGGGCTTAGAGATTTCACTTCTAAAATACCCTAAAACAATGTAGATAATTGCAGAAAAAAACACCTCATCCTAGAAAACATAAAACCGTACAGAAACCTCCTAAAACAAAAGTCTGGCTCTTTGGGCTTCTCAGGTAATGACAGTAATGCATTATCTGGCTCTAAACTACAAAATCCAACTCAATGCATTGCATTACATTTTCTTCCTGCGGAGAGAAGCTAAATACAAGTCTCTCTCTCCATAAGGTGGACAGGCAGGATTTGAATATCTGTCCTAGCATATGGATGTTTGCCTTCCTGAGATCCAGCATGTTGTGCTAGAAGGGTGGGAAATGAAACAGAATGTTTCTGCTTGCAGGTCACATTGGGTTATTTTTTCGGAGACACACATCATTTTTTACCCATTGCTGACCAGCAGCTATATATAATGTTAAGCTGTGTGGGATGTTTTAACTGAGTAATTGATTCCCCTCTCTGCATTTATGAATCCCACACACTGCAGTATGGGTAAACAATGTATACTATATATCTTATCTATACACATTCTGGAATAAGTAATGTGATCAGCTTAATCACGAGCAATGCATATACTCTGAGAAAAGAAGCGATGATTTCATTAATTGATTGATTCAGTTCTGTTTATGTTGGTGAAATAGTGATCAACGCGGTAATCCTAGTTGAGTTTTAGGCACCTAAAGCCTGGGAAACATTAAAGTCACAATGTCCAACAAGCAGACGTGTTATATGGCTTTTGTATATTTAAATACATAAAAAGAAAAATCCCTTAAACCCCTGGTGAGTTTGCATATGTGCATCTGAATGCAGTTTTTTAGGTGGCAATTTTTGCACAAATGGTGCCGCTGTGATGCTTAATGAGCATGAAGGCAATACTAAGAAAGCTAAAATAAACAGACCTTTAACGCCCATGTCAGTGGGTGTTTTCTCTTGATTATGACTGCATGAGGTTTAATTAAATCCTTTTTTAAAGAAATATTATGACCTGCCCCTCACTTCATCACTTTCCAGATAAAATTAATATTTTCTTAGTACTATCTATTAAAGCAGTTCAAATAAATGCATGCTTGCCCCAAAGCTCTAATATTGATATCATATTAAATAACAAAACCAAATGATTATATATAATAATTACTAAGATCACTAGTATAGGTGCAATGCAACTTCCATTGACTCTGTCATTACAAAAGTTTTCTATTGCCTAAGGGAAGAACTTAACCCTGTCCAAGTCACCGCCTGACTCCAGTAAGGGAGAGGCTTGTCTATGTATCAACATAGTAAGTGAATTGCTATTGTGTTGGAAGACAATTTAATCCAGGTAATTAAACAAAGAACAGAATCTGACAGCAGATAAGAATCGCTTGGCCCATCCTGTCCTCCCATTTTGCTCCTGCAAGCCCTTAAAGTTAAAGAGGAAAACCAACTTTTTTCATAGAATCAGATTAGAAATATATTTTAAAATATTGTGCTGTTTTCTTTTTTTTAGTGGCAGTTCTAGTTTTTGTATACTATAATGCGTTCTCCATAGTAGTAATTTGTACTTGTTCTAGCTCTGTTATCCTAGCATGTTTTTCCTACTAGAAAAACACGCCGGCTCCCTTCCATACTGCCTATGGGGAACAATAGAATGGAAAAGTCTCAATCACCCAGTCAGATATTGACTAATAAAAGTCTATTCAGGAAAGGATTCCATTGTAGAAGCAGGACTTTATTACCAATGCCGTAAAGAATAAGCTCAATGTGGTGTTTGAACAGGGAAAGTCATCAAAAATATCACATGACTGGTGGCAAAGGCAGCTTCCAGGTCTGCAAATAAAATACGTTTATTCGAAGCAAAATGAAATGCTAACCTACAATTCTTTAAACAATTCTTTAAAATATGTATGCTTTTCCACAAATCAAGCCCCTCCTAATAAAATAATCTTTATTTTTGTATAATGCATAGATAAATATGTGAGATTTCATTAAAGCCTCCTCACCCATTAAAGTATGCATTATACAGGGCAAGTTCAATCATTCGTGCCGGAAAATCTTTGGTGGCCCTTCATACTGAACAGTGTAGTTGACAACACTCCCTTTAGTGAGCAAAACCCTTTATATGTCTAAAATGTTTCCATCACATAATACCTCTCCTCTTCTCCAAGCTATACATGTTGAGATCATTTAATATTTCCTGATATTTTTTTATCTTGCAAACCATTCACCCTTGTATTTCAATAAATATATTAGGAACACTGGCAGGGTTTAAATTACAAGCTCACTAACGGTTGTATGATTGATGATCGCAAGCTCGAAAGTGATCAAACCTTAGAATGCAGAGTTTTGCCTCTCATGCCATGTGGATTTCTCATTAGGAAGAACAGGGCTGTGATTTACTGTGACATTTTCCAGTGACAAAGCTCAGAGTTCCAAGCTGATGTGCCAGAATGATATATTTACAATTCCAGGCATGAGTGCTATTGTGTATCTATACAACATATTTAAAACAGTGAGTATCGGGTAATACAAGGTTGCTAAACATACTTAAACACAAATGACTTCTTACCTAGGGACACTACACCTTTATAATTGTGACACCCTATGTTTTGCTGTTTGACTACTATACGACACCATAGTTTTCTTTAGGTGCAAGCAGAACGATCTTGGGAAGGAAAAAATATGAGTGTTAAAAGAGAGGGCTGGGTTGAAGATGGCCCCAAGGCATCAGGCTTGGTTAGTACGGGAGATACCCACGCTATTAATGGAGATTATTAACATTTACATGAAAAGGTCATTTTTCATAGCCACGCACTCCCTGAATGGGCATTACTAGAGTTCATGTGCTCCTTTAAAACAGATATGCTCAAGGCGGCCTTATAATTACTTGGTAGTAACCCCACAAGTTATCATACAGCATAGTTACATCAGTTTTACTTTGAAAGTATGTCACGCCTGTCCCCGATCAGATTTAATGTAAAGTTTTCATGTATAACATGTTTATTTGCTCTGCTGCCCTTAAAGGTTGTGTTAAAAATGAATTAGTGGACATTTATCACAATGTATGTAGGAAAGATAATGGTGTTTTTATTATGATCAGATTAGAGGTCAGTATAATAAATTGAAGGATTTTTTTAAATGTATTATGGAAGGTTGCATACCCTTTACAGTGTAAGCTAATGGGTAGAACATTCATATTCTACTGCATACAGTATTCTACATTCTACTGCATAGGTCTGATTCCAACAAATATATTTTAATAGTCTTTGCTTACTGTATTTAGCAACATTACGATTGCTGGAACTGCTGGAAGTGTTTTAGTAATAAATATAACTAAAGACTTTCCAGATCCTCGAATCATCCCTAGAGTCACCTTGACGGTCCAGATAATGACCTTCAATTAGGAAGTATCTGTGGCAGATAGAAATGGAAATAGCACCCGCAATGCCATCATGCTGGCGTTTAAGAAGTCTTCTGTACCATAGAACAAATTCAACAATCCGATTTACGATATGTGCTGAAGTCTGTCAATTTAAATACATATCTGCATAGTTATTACAAACAGGGAGCGACACGTTGTCTTTTAGAAAACTCTTCATGCCACCTTTCAGCTTTCTGTGAAGTTTAACATTTTACTGAAATTACCAGACTTGTTAATAGGGAGATTTAACATGCTGGGACATCCAGCTTCCATAAAACAAAGCATCTGCATCAAGGAAACCTAATCAGCTACTAAAAATCTGATGTATGATATATCCAGGTAAGATTTCATTGTTTACGATGCAAGCAATAACTCGTTAAAATGAAGGCAAATCCTAGCAGCTCTGCAACAACAAAAGGCTAAATGATTCATGTTTATTGTTGTGCAAATATTAGGTAACCCGTCAGCATGCACTCGGTAAAAGTATGTTTGCTCAAATGTGAAGCTTATATTATTTTTTTGTGGAAGTCCACAACTACACACATACACACACACACACATACTGCTTAGATATCATCACCTTCAAGAAGTACTTTGCATTGTGTGGCGTATGGCATGAAGCTGTGTCAACATGCTTCAAATGTTTTGCACCCATATTTCTAGAAGGTAGCTTTAGGAAACAAGTAGAGAACAGATTGTTAACCACAAATTCATCCATGCGGCTAATATTATTATGACAACAGGGAGAATCTTTTTTTTTTTCCCGTCACAATGGTGAAGAGATAGATGCAGTTGACATTGCGCCTCCATAAAGGAGCTGATCTGAGGTTACATCATGGCAGTCTAGGAAATACAGTTCTGTCGTGTTTAAGTGTTTTATGTAAAATAGTACACTTTAAGGAAATACTGTACTCCTCAGTTACATAATATTTATGTGGTAATTATCGTTGGCCATAACACATTGGGCATCAGATCTTCAGTAAGGATCCCAACTTTACTTACAGTTGTGAGAAAATGAAAAGTACACCCTCTTTGAATTCTATGGTTTTACATATCACGGCATAATTACAATCATCCGTTCCTTAGAAGGTCTAAAAAATTCCAGGTGTTCAGGATATTAGTGATGCACAACTTAGTTAATTTGATTACATATCAGCTAGCCATCTCACACAGTCCTCAAGCCTCACAGGAGCACTTTATGTTTAGACCTTGTATTAAAGGTGCAGGTTCCCTTCATTATTTCAACATCGCATAGCCCAGACCCGGACGTTCAATCTGAATCTTTAAAGGAAATTATCACAACAGACTTAAAGGAACGTGTATTGAAAGGCTATACTTAATAATGTATATGTAAATGTGTTCATTAGCGATTCATTGACAGGCTGTGGCAAGTTTAACCTAGACTAGATTTTGACTGTAAGAATTGCACATCGCATTGCACAAAACTCAATTTAAAGTTGTTTGGGTACATTTTGAGAAACAACTGAGTCATGTTGAGGAAACAAATCACTTGTGCTGCAGGGCTTCTTGAATTATTTCTTAGGGAGCACCAGGAAACCTGGTTTTAGCTAGACCACACTGGAAAACCTCTGGGTAATAGCAGACTCCCGTACAACAAGTGGTCCTAAAAGATCTGTTTTTCTGCAAACGCTATTGTACTCAAACCTGACCATAATACATCATTTTTGAAGTGAAATATTTTACACGATACTTTCTAGTGGAATGGTATGAAACAATGCTGTCAAATAAGAATACTTTCAAGAATAAATGTTAATAGCTTATTTTTATCATTTAACAAAACGGACAGCGACCGATCAGAAAAATAAAATCTAAATCAGATCAAAACAAATGGTGGTCACACCAAATAATGGGACATGGGGGATATGAATATGGTGGTTGGATAGTAATGCTTGTGGTTGGGTATTTTAGTGAATAAGGAAGTTGTTGGTATGATCATGGTCAGGGGCAGCTATATACTAACACATACTCACACACAGTCTCTCTAACACCATAAACATACATACATATGTACCACATGCATACATACAATTATGAATACGTAAACACACAGCCCCTCCAGCAACATATTCTTATACATGCATACACATAGCCATACACATAGCCACTCTAACACACATATAAAACATACACATATAAACATACGTGCACACACAATCTACAACCATACACTTAAATACACACAGCCAACATACATACACATGTATACATACACACGTATACATACACACGTTCACTCTCTGTTAATCCATGCAGTTCACACACGTCTCCCTCCCTTAGTCTATTTAATTTCCAGGGCTGGTTTTACTTTCTTGCTGTATAACCACCTTGCCTCTTGTTGCTGTGCTCAGTTTTGCCATGATGTGTCACTTTTCAGCAACCTCACCTTGTTAGCGAGCTTGGCTGGTCCTCATACAGTTTTATTACGCTTACTCAGCTGTTTATGTTTCCGTTAATGGCCAACATATTAAAATGATTAGCGCCTGCTTGGTATAATTGTTTGATTGTACACCTAACTATATGCCTACAAAATCACAGACTTTGTGTAGGTCTTCCTAGAAAAAGTGATGCTGTTCTGAAGGCAAAGGGTGGCCACACCAAATATTTAAGGTATGTATTAGTCAGTTCAGCTGCACTAGTGTTCATATGACAGATATGACATTCCTTGACAGATTGGGCATCATACAAAAACTCTTAAGTGACAAATTTTTGTGGTTCATCTGATAAAATAAGTACTTCCCAAGGCTAAGAAAAACACATTGCTGATAAAACAGTCCCCACCTTTTACAGACTCTTAAGACTAAAATAGACATTGACAGCTGATAAAGATGGCATTTTCACTTTTTCTTGGTTTAAACCTAAGGCTTCTTATTTGAGCTTTCTGTATTTATATTTAGAGAGGAAGCAGCTAACCCTGTTGACAAATACTTCACTTTATCTTTTGGTGTAAAAAATTAAAAAAATCTGCGAGTACATGAAAATGTATGCGGTGTTCTCCATATTGAACACTGCTTCAGAATAATGGTAAAAAAATTAAAAAAGGTTAGGGTTTACTATTTATTTTAATTCTGAGCTTATTTCAAGAGGGTCGTCGTGAAACAAAAGAAGAATAGAAGGATTTGGGTTCCAAAGAGGGGCGTTTAGAAAGTATGATAATAATAATGTCATGTACCATGCTCCCTGCCCCCAGTTCTTTATACATACATGATATATGTTGCATAAAATAAAGATACGGTTGGATGAGTTTGGTGTGGAAGAACTTGACCAGAACCCTGACCTCAACCCCATCTAACAACTTTGGGGCAAATTGGACCAGAGATTGCGAGCCAGGCCTTGTCGTCCAACATCAGTGTCTGACCTCACAAATGCTCTACTGGATGAATGGGCAAAAAAACTCACAGAAACAATTTGAAATCTCGTGAAAAGCTTTCCCAGGGAGTGGAAGCTGTTATGGCTGCAAAGGGGGGGCAGCTTACATATTCATGTCTAAGTATTTAGAATGAGATGTCATCAAAGTCTCTGTTGCTGGAATGGTTAGGTGTCCAAATACTTTTGTCCATATAGTGCATATACATATACACATATATATATATACATATATATAGACAAATACACACGTCTTACCAGATCCTCCACTTTATTCCTTGTGGCCGTATATTGGGGGACCCGACTAGATTGCTGCTTCATGGGACAAACGAAAGATATGGACCTGTAAGAACGCTGGAGCTCTGGAGCAATTGTTCAGTATATGTGATCCACCGTTATTCCAGCCCTGACCATATATTTTATTGCATAACCTTTTGTTATTAAGAAGATGGTGCTATTCATT
Organism: Spea bombifrons; assembly: GCF_027358695.1. Lineage (NCBI taxonomy): Eukaryota > Metazoa > Chordata > Amphibia > Anura > Pelobatidae > Spea > Spea bombifrons. The sequence continues at coordinate 105,961,255 of NC_071089.1, forward strand.
TAGCAGTTCCAGAGAAAGTACGGACAGCTGTGCACCGTGAAAATTTAAATATTGAGTTGTGTTGTCTGCGTTTAAAGTAGCTTGTGCTAGAAGATGGTTTTATTTAGTTCGCATCTTTTTCATTAGAAATAGTCATTTTTCTATTTATACTCAGTTTGCTGAACTACCACTCTTTTTCTTTAAACATCTTTCCTGCTTGTTTTAACATTTAAGTTCAGAGCTACAAATATTTGCAGTAGGTTTTATTTACAAGCACAAAAATGATAAAAAGGTCAGTTTCTGCAATTAAAAAAACAGGTCTAGGGCCAGTGGCCCACGGGACATTTCCCCCATGCGTCCTATAGCCAGTTCAGCCCTTTAAACAAAAATAAACAAAGCCAGAGCATTCAACAAGCGAGTAGACCATTAGGTAAATGGAAAAGAAGATACCATTTATTTTCGACATAACAAATACCGGTGCATGGATCTCCCTGTATACAGAGTAAAACCTCAACAAGCCAAGGATACAAATGTATATAGTGACAGGGGGTATAAATCCGAGACCCTCAAGATTGTAAGCTTGCAAGCTTATATATCGTTTTGTCTTAGTCTGTCAATTCTAGTCTTGTCATACCCCTTTCATATATGAATTGGAAGAAGTGCTGCGTACATTGTTGGCGCTATATCAATAAAAGATAATAATAATCAGCTAGAAATGAGCCTTGTCAAGGAAAGCATTCCACCTGGGAGATCCATGCCGAAACGCCCGTATTTGGGAAGAATTTTTTTTATTATTTCTGCTGGGGACCTTGTGTGTCCATATACGTTACTTAGATAATAAGTAAACATTTTACTGAACTTTACATAACCTGTAAAAGGACTGGAGGTTAGGAGTCATCCTATAACAATGAGTCCTTGTCTAAAAGAATAAATAGGCAGTGAAGATCGGTATATAAACTAGAGTGCTAGCTCCTGTCCTTTGGACAAAATCTGACAATCCAAAACCTGTTCTCACTTGCAAAGACTATGAGAGCACACGTGTTACATGTGTTACATGTAAATTGCGTATCAGAATAAAAGTGAATGTGTTTAATTAGGAACAGGTTGGCGAATTTAGATACAACTACTTTACAAGTGAAAGACTCGTGCTAGTTTGCCCTTTAGGCTTGAGCTCCATCTTATCAACATGTAAACAGGGACTGTTGATGTTGTTTATTCTATTTGGAATATTTACACTGCGTTTCTATTCATTAAATTCACCCAACCACTCGAGACTTAATGAGCTTGAAGGAATGGCCCAATGTCATACAGATTATACTGTCTAGTTTACACATCATACTTATTTGCATTTATATTTTTTATTAGAATGCACTTTGAGAGCATTGATAAAATGGCAAAGAAGTTGACAATTTTTATTTTCTGTTTTAATGTACAGTAATGGGAAAATGGAGGGAAAGAAGAAGAAGAAAAAATAAGAAGAAAAAATAAGGGTGTTGGTATCAGGGATGAAGAGAACTGTTATCAAGCCATTGTTTCTAGACTTTATGAAGTGTGGCAAATGTATTATGCACATGTGCCGCTAGCTTATTTTTGGTCTTGTTAGCCAAAGTTTTCTGGTGAATTCTAAGGAGCATTGGAAAGTTCTTCTTGTAACCAGGCCTCTGCCAGTCTTTACCTGACAGCCAGCAAAAACTTTACCACAAAAGTGTTGTTAAGTAGATCGTAGGGCTATACATACCATGATGTATAGATAAATAAAAATTCTGGAGTAACTTGGTTTTTAATCCGCTGCCCAAATGAAGTGTTCATAATCTGGAACTAATTGGGGTTGAGAATTAACTCTACTTTAAGACCAACAGTCTTGAAATCGTGCGCGCGGACACCTGCTGGATGCATGCTACACTCTTTAGCCGTCTAGACGTTATGTGACTAGACTTTTGCAGCACGCAGCTGTGTGCGTCCAGTAGGTGACTGCTCACTATGCACTCCATTGGCCACGCAAGTTGTAATAGAGGTAAGTAGGGAAGCCTAATAGGCGTCAGTCTACAGAGAATTTGCCCTGTGTGCACGATGACCAGTGTGGGCCTGTTTATGATAAAACTACAAATTATGTTACAAGTTACATATACCCGAATGATGTTTTAACCATAGGACAGCCTTGCCAAAGCAAGTACCAAATGTAGGTCCGGTATTGACTCAGGGATCAGAGTATTCCACTCCGTCACTGGTGACACAAATCAGATATTGTTCTGCAAAATGAAACACAGTGAGTATGGCTACAGTAGTTAATAGCCACAGGTTAAGGTAATAATTTTCACATGGCTCTTCCCAGTAATACTGAATGGTTAGCGACCACAGATATTGAGCAATCTAGTCTAAAGCCACTGGTGTAATATTATGTATATTCTATGCTAGTTCTGCATACTTTTGCCAAGATCTCAACTTCCCCAGGTACAATAGCCTATTACATTTAAACTTTTCTGAGACAATTACAAGTTAGTTCAAAAAAAAAAAAATTCATATAAAATAAACCTCCAACCAAGTTTAAATAAACTAATGTGGTCATTGTGAAACTTTGGTTGTCCAAAAAGAAATTTGTTGAAATAAAAACAAACAAAAAAAAAGGATTTTGTTATAAATGCCTCAAAAACATTAAAACAGGTTATCAGTAGAAATACACCATAAGCTGTTTTCTTTAGTATGACCCTCAATAGTAACTAGAAACACAGAGCCCGGTACGAAAATTGTCCTGGGGACCCCCAACTCCACAAAGCAACATGCCCCACAGAACCACCTTTGCCACCAAAACAGCTTGTGAGCACCCCCTTTGCCCCCAATCGGTGCCATCTTCCCCCCAAACAGCTAGTCTGTGACATCATTGCCCCTTGCTCCCCCAACATACACTCTGGCACAAATATGTAAACACACACAAATTTACACATTCTAACACACATACTTACTCATTCTCACACACTCCCTCACACACTACTCATGCTAACACACTCCATCTCACGCTATACTTACACATCCATGCTCACACAAACATACACATCCATGCCCTTTCAGAACATTTTTAAAGCGGCACAAGGAACACAAAAAAGTGGTCCCCAGGGTCGCCTAGAGAGACCGGCCCGTCGCAGTTGCAACCCCTGTAATTATGCAACCGAATTGAAACATAGAATTTGACAGCACATAAGAACCATTCGGCCCATCTATTCTGCTCATTTTCCTGTTGTAAAAACTGAAACCTAAATCAGTCCTAGATTAAGAAGCCATATGCCTATCCTATGCATGCTTATTCACTGTTACTGTATTAGTTGCTACCACTACTGTTGAGAGGCCATTCCAGTTATCTACCACTCCCTCTGTAAAGTAAAAATGTATTCTACATTTTATGAATATGTTATATCTACAAAGTATCAGTGACACCATTGTGAAAACTGCATATTCAAATTATAGCTGCAACAATTATAGCTGCAACAAAACAAATGTTTGTTATTTTTTATATCCTTTTATTATTATTTATATTATTTCTTTTTATTAAGCCAAATCCAATATACCTTTATAAATCAAGTCCGCTGCATATTTACTGGCTCTTTGCATGAACTTTTTGGCATTACATAACAAAAAGTTCACTTGGATCTCATAAAAAATATGATCATCTTAAAAGTATGTTTGAAAATTATTTGGCAATTACAGCGCATAAACTTCACCTCCCCCACCAAGATTATTCTTGTAAATTCTTCTGTATGCTTCCAGTAGACTGATATTTATTAAGGAAACGACCAGTGACTTTTCCAAAGCTTTTTGGCAATACATGAATTACTTTCCATGTAACCGTACACACCTTTCTCGTGAATCGGCTTTTGGCTCCAAATAATTTACTGGAACAAAGGCAGCAATTGAGTAACAGCGTGTAAGCACATAGACTGCATCCTGATTTCCATGTTTTGTGTTTCTGAATTATAAATTAGTGTGATTTCCTAACAAAGTTCCAACCCCATAGATGTGTTCAGTTGAAAGAACATTTGGGAAAATAGTATTAAGAGAAAAAAGTATTTTCAATATTAATTACGTTGATAAAGAAAAAGTAATTGTAAACATGCCTATGTATCTAGAACAAAAGAACATACCTCAGACGTGGAAGCAAGGTCAAACGACTCATCTATTCATGAAAACCTAGGATATTTTCTAAAGCAGAAGGCAGTTTGTTTGCCGAGGGCTGGAGAGCGGTACAAGAATGTTTGCAGGCAACAGTGAAGCATGGTGGTGGTTCCTTGCAAGCTTGGGTTTTCATTTCTGCAAATGGAGCTGGGGATTTGGTCAGAATTAATACTCAATGCTGAGGAGTTCAGGCAGATACTTCATGCAATACCATCAGTGAGGCATCTGATTGGCCCCAAATGTATTCTGCAGCATGACAATGAACCAAACATACAGCCCAAGTCATACAGAACTATCGTCAGTGTAAACAAGAACAAGAAACCCTGGAAGTTATGGTATGGACCCCGCAGGGCCCTGATCTCAACATCATGAAGTCTATCTCCAAGATGTTTGGAACAACCTACCTGCTGAGTTAATAAAAAAAAAAAAAACGCATGTAAGTGTACCTAGAAGAACTGATGCTGCTCTGAAAGCACAGGGTGGTCACACCAAATATTGATTTGATTTAGATTTGTCTAAAAACCAGAAACCTTTTTAGGCAAAGTCTGTAAGCAGCTTGTGTGTGAAGAGAAATTCAGTAACTAAACATTGTTGTTAAATAAAGGAAAAACCATTTGTGTACCAAATTCGAGGCTGCGCTAAACCTTGTCAATGACAAAGCTACTAAATCTACACACAAAATCTCAGATTTCTCCGTAAATTCCTTTACATGTCCTTCATACTTTGAAGTGGAGGTCTCCATTTGAAGCGTGGTTTACACTTATTCCTTTTGCTGAAATACCATACCAAACACCAAATTGTATCTCATACGAAAACAGCCCAGCCTTCATGTGTGGATTTAGGAGACAAATTGTTTTACAGATGCGGACACCAATAAATTATCTGCATGATGCTTCCTTGTCTTTGTTCTTTTTGCCCAGATTGATAGGTCTTCTTTCACATTTTCTTGTTCTGTAGAATACGTTTGTGCTTTAGAAACTCTCTCTCTCAAATGAGGCCCTCATGATATATAATCCCTTACAAAAAAATTACTGCAGTTTTTCTGCAGTTTTTTGGACATGAAAAAACTGCAATACTGTACTTTTACTGCAGTATTACTGCACGTTTACTGCAGTTTTACTGCATTTGTACTTCACTGTACTGCATTATTACTGCGTATTTACTGCGCTTTTTTTTTTACTGCAATTATACTGCATTGTACTTCAATGTACTGCAGCTTTATTGCAATTGTACTTCCGTACAAAAATAACTGCAGTAAAACTGCAGTACAGTGAAGTACAAATGCAGTAAAACTGCAGTAAATGTGCAGTAATACTGCAGTAAAAGTGCAGTATTGCAGTTTTTTCATGTCCAAAAAACTGCAGTATTACTTCAGAAAAACTGCAGTAATTTTTTCGTAAGGGATAATATAATATTCTCTTCAAAAACTGCCAGTTAATAACTGATGGGACTGTCTCCTGTGCTTGCCCTACTTCATACAAGAGTTATGTATAAAAGGAGTCATTCTGGTGCAAAGTGGAACAGTTTCCATAGCAACCAAGGTTGTACATCACACCACTTACACTGAGCTTCATACATTGTTCCCAGAGTGTTCTAAACTTTTTTCTGATAAAGATAAATGTCTGCTTAACTACATTATCAAGACTTACCATTAGTTTTCCATAATCATGTTCTATTTTTGTATATACATATATATATATATACACACACACACATATAAATATATATATATATATATATATATATATATACACACACACACACACACACACATATAAATATATATATATATACACACACACACACACACATATAAATATATATATATATACACACACACACATATAAATATATATATATATATATATATATATATATACACACACACATATAAATATATATATATATACACACACACACACACACATATAAATATATATATATATACACACACACACATATAAATATATATATATATATATATATATATATATATATACACACACACACACACACACACATATAAATATATATATATATACACACACACACACACACATATAAATATATATATATATATACACACACACATATAAATAATAATATACATATATATATATATATATATACGGTATATATATATATATGTAATTTCAAACAAGAAGCCCAATGGCCCGGTTACATGGAGATCTCCCCAACCGTCCTATTTGCGCTATGAAGGCCATGCCAGCTCAGCACAGCCTCCATATGCTTCATTAAAAGGTGCTGCATGCATGTATGATGTCATCTCCCAACATTCCCTTTCTTAAAGGAGCGCAACTTTTTATTGTATCTGTGCACCGGCCACGAAGTACGAGGTGGCTGCAAAGGTAAACCCATCACTATATATATATATATATAATATTACATATTTCTATATATAGCCCCCGCCAAAAAGAATAATTTCCTTTAACTGCTTCTTGCTTTAAAAACACTTGTTGCCTTGTTACATGAGTAAAATAAAGTAAAAAGAAAGACAGAATATACCAACAACTATACAACTTTATTATATAGATATATATTATATACATATAGCACAATCTGAACACATGACACAAAAAAATCCTGTACACTGCTATTTACAAGTGAAATTACTGTACAAATGAGAAACACACAAGCTTCTGGAATAATATACAAAAAGGACCTTGATCTCTGATTGTATTCATTAAACTTTGAACACTGAACTTTTTTTTTTTTTTTTACAGTTACAGCAGCATTCACAAAATAAGCCACACTTAAACTTTGGTCCGAAATGTTTGCAACTGTATTAAGTTAACAAATAACTACCATCTCTGGATTAAGCATTATTATACATAGCATAAGAAATGGACATTTGTGCACGTAGCTCACATTTTTAGTTCCAGTGTCACTATTACTACTAACTATTGCATGTGTACAAGGTAATAATATGCACAGACAAGCCCAGCTATGACATGTAATATTTACCGAGGCCAGTTCAGACTGCTACAGATTGAGCAAGAGTTATACCCCATTTGTTACAGTAGCATATTTCATCATCTTGAGAATAAGACACGGTCTTAACCCTTTAAGCCCCAAATAGCATGAAGCAAATGCGCCTTCCTCCTATTTGGCACTTGGCGTGAATGGGGAATATCATCCAGTGTGTACTGATTTCTATCCAATTCTTCACCATGCTGCTTTTCAGACCGTTTGCTGGAGATGCGTAAATAAATGACCTGTTTTGTGTATGCACGTGTGCACAGCAGGACGTCTTTTGTCTGGCCACAACTTTCCTCCTAGTTAACATGCCTGAGCTTCAAACAAAGACAGAAGCAGCAGGTTTTCCATCAAACAGCAGCAGTTCTACATATACTGATCTTAAATGCATATACATAGCCAGAAAGTGAAATGGCATGCAGATATAGTGTGCATTTTGAATTGCTTAGAATCATTAACAAAATGCAATATTTGAATTAATTCTTATTCAAGCAGATCATTAAACATATAAAATAATCTGGCAGTTAAGTATAAAAGGTTGGACAAAACTGAGGCACGGACAGAAATATAAATATATCAGTCTAAAATATACACCCATAAAAGGTTGTATGTGTGGTGGCAGTGAGCATTAACCATCAAGGCCCTTTGGTACTCAAATGGATTAAAAACAACCAAAATATAATATTAGGACTAGGAAATATATTCTATGCCGACTTTGGAAACAGGGCAGGACATAATTGCCCAAGACAACTGTCCTTAATTCAATGGCCAACAGGTTTTTTCTCTAGGTGCTCTGGGATTACAACCCAGATCAGCCGCACATCTTGTGGCAGTCACATGTTTACTAAACACCTCGCGTCACCAAAGCGTGCTAAGTCATTGAAGGCTACAGACACTTCAGGCACAAGGACAAATACCCAAACACGTATATTCCACTTAAGTAGAAAACGGAATGGTTGTTAAAGTTGTTTGTTTCTTTCCAGACTGTTTGTTCTGAAAATACATAAGCAACATCTAAAAAAAAAGCCAAAACCAGATGAACTTAGCCTCAAACTCAAGAGTTATCTGCTCCAGAATGTATTGCGAGTAGCTGCAAATATACCATGGACATTTCATTTGTAAGAGCCACAAGAAAGAACAACAACCCCACCACACAACATGTCTTTTCAATTGGCAAATCTCATTTACATCACCTTGGCAGGTGGAGACTTAATTCGATGCCTGAGGTCGCAGGGATCAAGCCAGGTTTGCATTTTAAAAGCACAGCTAATGCATTTGTATTATTAATCCATTTTGCAAATGTGGTTTGGCACCTTCAAAGAAGAATAAACAAGAGCATAGCATCCCAATACCAGGAGGTTTGGTTGGGTTTCCACCCTTGGACACTAGATTTTTGACAATTGTCAAAATATAATATAATATAATATATATATATATATATATATATATATATGTATATTGAATAGCATTAATATAAATATAGTACTGCTTTAGGGCAGGCATACGGAAACAACCAGAGCTGTAGAGCCTCTACTAATCTATAGAGACAATTGATTAGATTTACAAGGTTGCATCCTGCAAGGCACCCGTCATTTGAATACATGCGGAAGTCCACCTCATTTTGTCAACCTGCTATTGAAACCTACAGCCGGAGGTAAATCTGCAGCCCGACGATAGGAAGGGGGTTTAGTACCAAACAATAAACAGATATTTCTAGTTAACTCCTAGTTTTACAAAACCACCTGGATTATCTCTTCCACCATATTCGGCTAGTTGTTTAAAATAAATGTTAGCTTGGCTAGAAGTAATTCAAACCACATTATAAGCAAATAAGTAGAGAGACCCTCGCAGCGCATTGTCCCACCTGTGAACCAAACGTGTTTGCCCGAGGCAACTGCTTTACGAAGTTTACATTCCAAGGAAGTCGTGGGAGAATTTGACTAAGTGAAGAGCAGCTTCATTTAATCTTTAAGCCCACATACTAAAATACACACAATCGGACTTTGCTGATCAAAGTCTCTCATCTGCAAATAAGGCTAGGAAAAAAAAACAAAACAGCACCAGATTCCCACTGAAAGCCGAGAGACGGTCATTTCACAAACCCAAAAAGCTCTGGCGGACAGACGAGGTTATCTAATATAGTGTAAGCAAACACCAGCTGTAGCAATAAAGGTATTTCTGCCCATAGCCAATAAAGTGCATTATCTGGGGCCATTCCTTTTCAAAAGGTGTGAAAAATGGAGGCTAGACAAACTATCAAGAGATCCACAAGCCAAGAGATCTGCACAACATAAACAGTGATGGCTTCAGCTCCTGGTATGTGTTCAGAAAACATTATGCTGGGCGATGAAACGTATACATAGATCGTAATCCTGCATCGTAACCACGGCTAGCACAATCACCACAACAAAACCGTCGTCCTACTCAAGATAAAAATACTGAAACAAGTTAACCGTTAAATTATAGTTACTATAACTCTGTAAATAAACAAAAATGGTTTGACATCTACGATATATACATATAATATATATATATAAATAAAATGAGACCTGACAGGTTGCCCGACCAGGGGCATCCAGGCACAATTAGAATCCATCTGAAACAAAGCATTTCCAGCTTCAATAGGGTCAGAAAAAAAAAAACCACGCATGTTTGTTAATCATGATTCCCAATTGCTTTAACCAAAGAATACAACAGCAGGATTAACAAAGCTTTCCCGTTTTCACTTTTTGTATTGGCAAGCAGAATGTGGATAAACCTCAATAAGGAATCTTTTCAGTACCAGGCCCTCGAAAGATTTGCGAGGGGATTAAAAGGAAACAAGGCATCTGCAGAAAATGAATTGCAGGCACATTCAAGGTATTCTAAGTGCGCATTTAACCATTTCTATCAGGGATTAAGCAAGATGTTCACGTAAAGGCCTGATGGTTGTTGTTATTATTAGTGTTTAATATAGCGCCATCATATCCGGCGGCGCTGAACAATCTACAGACCATTAGTAACGAGCAAAATGACCACAGAATTTGCAGAAATGGTTAGAAAATCCTTCACAGGCTCTCATTGCATGAGATAGGCCGCACAGCCATAATATGCTGTTTTTCAATACTGCTTATATCAAGAATGGTAAAAAAAAAATCTAGGAAACCTACATGAGAGCAGAAATATGAAAGGAAAGAGAATAACCGCAGAAAATGAATAATGAATTTCCAACAATCATCCCAAATGCTGTTACTTAACTCTTTGCTAGCCACACTGGAAAAAGGAGTGCATTAATTCAGAGCAATTGATCCATTTGGCACTCAAGGTGTTAAATTTTCCCTAAAAAAGAGAATTACATGCTTTAGACATGGGGTGCATTACGTGCTTGCTTTCTAGCATTCGAATAGTTAACGTTCTAATGCAACACGACAATCAAGAACATGCTTAGACTGTTCACGTTCTTATTACACCGTATCGCGGTAACAATTTTCTACAATCAAATCCCCAAGACGACTGTTGCTGCCGCTGTTTCTGGTAGCACCAATCTGGTCTGCATAGAAACAGAATGTAAAAATAGTTTTCTGAAGTCCTTTTTATATCTCCTAGGCTTTTCCTTGAAGTCGGGCGTCATTTTGGATCTGAGGAATAATGGGAACTTTGGCACTATTATGAAATGAGGTAAGAAAAAAAACAGTGTGGTGCCAGTTTATACTGTTTAGTAATAAATCAAACTGCAGCCAAGAAGCTTTCCTAGGCCTGCCATGCAAGGGTCAAAGCCCCGTCCTGGTCGGAGATCTGGATAGACCTGTTGCAATAAGGAACCAGAATGACATTTTCTTCTTTGGCTGTCTTGGTATATTTTCCAGTGGTTGAAGAAACAAGATCAGTGGCCAACACCACAATACTTAATGTCTAATAGCCATGGCACAATACTGAAGAAGAAATGGGCTTCACACTTGGAAGCCCTGAATTTTCATGCACATTCCTGGTGTTACAATGTTCGGTGATTCAGGGCAGGTCGGGGGATCCACCACGTGCCTCCTTTGCTCGCTTGCAGCTATATAGCCACTTGATAATCCTGGCATTACGCTCGACTACTGAAGTGTTGTTGGTGCTTGTCGGCAGCTGCCCACTTAGTTGCTCGTCCTCCTGAAGACCCCCTGCGCTGCCTTCTCCGCTTTTGTGGCTGAAGCCACTCTCTGATGTGGCCACGCTAACACTGCGGATACGGTGCTGTTGCATTGCAAGATCTTGCAAATCTTCCTCAGCTGAGCTGAACCTTTCTTTGCCCAGCTCCTCGATCACTTCAGGTTCTAGTCCGCAATATTTAAAGAACGTTTCAAATTCTGAGAAAGAGCGTGAATAACGGGAGCTGATGTCAGACTGTGAGCGGTGAAGTCCAGTTCCGCGGAGGTCCTGACATTGTTTAACCATGGGCTTCTCCTCTCCATCAACTTTGGTCTCTGCAAGGGAAAGGGGCACAACCATTGTCTTCTCCCTTACATTGCCCTGAAAGAATCTCCTCACCAAGCTGGCACGTGTTTGTTCAATAATGCCATCCCCTCGACTCTTCTGACGGTAGATGACCAAGGAGTCTGGGCGCATCTGTCTCTTGCCACTGCCTCGTCGGATTGGGGCTCCAGGTTGATTTGGAGTAGCTGCAATTTGGGGTCTTGGGTGGTTTGGTGGGGATAAACCCTCCGGCTGACTTTTCTTACAGCTGCTGCCCTGTGAGCTGGCACCGCTGCTGCTCTCTGATGCGGAACTGTCCCGGGCATTGTGTTGGCTGCCAGAGCTGCTTCCCCCAGAGGTTACCTGGTGGCTCTTTACATATTTCGCCTTATCTGCTGCCAACCTTTCCACTGCGCTGAGGGTGGCCCTTGGTGTCCCAGTCTCCATCTGCCGACGCAGATATTCAGGGCCCCTGGTCAGTAGCCTGATGGGCACCACAGGGCTGTGGTGCTGCAGCTCAGAGATAGGCTGCATCCTCACTGCATTCATGATTTCTGTGGGCATAGCACCCTTAGGTGCTGAGCTCTCACCTTCAAAAAAAAGAGAAACTCTGCTATAAACAGCGATGCAGCAGATAGATTCCCACAGCTGCCTGGATACTGCGGATCGATGCCCGATGAGGAAGAATCGCTGTAATGATTATATGTATATCAGCAGCAGGTTACCCGTAGGGATCGCGGCACTGAATGGTATGGCCCAATCTCTGCTCCAGAAAGTCTGCCTCGCGGTTACAATCAGCAGCTCCCCCGTATACGTGCTTGAGTCAGTCTGTCTGAACGGTGTGTCGCACACTCCTGTCTAATAGTCACAGCATATTCATCCTGCTGCTCCCACATTGACCAATCAGAGCTCAGGAGGGGCAGTGAGTGCGTTCCGTGGGGAGGCGGGGCCAGGCTGCACACTCCGTGCCCTGCAGCAAGGACGGGTCTCCGTGAGGCGCTGCCGTGTTTGTTTAGCCTCGCGCGTCTCCTCCTCTCCTCTCCGTGATGTCAGTCACGGGGATAGACTGTGGGCAGACAGGAGTGTGTGTGAAAACCCGCGTGGGACATAATTAGTTCCAGCAGAAATCACTGGAACGTCGCCGTGTTATTACTTGACAATAACACCTGTTATTTTGAAATCATTGTTGCGCATATAGGGGCTGTCTACGGTGTCTAGCAGCTTCATGTCCTGGGGCAAAGCTTTCCAAACACACTACGTCACCCGCACTTCCACTCCTCCTGTAGTGCAGCTTTCTGCTACCTGGGGCTCACCGGCTTCTGCTGGACTACAACTCCCATCATCCCCACTATCAATACGAATGAGACATACTTAAGCGTGTTGCATAGCGTCCATTCCATTAGATTGATTTATATAGCGCCAGCGGAATCCTTGGCATACACCTGACCGACAAGAAATGCTGTTAAATATCTGATTTCTATATCTATATGCATATATATTGTAAGCTAGCGAGCACGGCCATCTTTACCTAATCTATCAGTTTGTCAATTCTACCTTTGTCAGAGCCTTTGAATGTATGTAGAATGCTATATAAATTAGAGATCATATATATATATATATATATATATATATATATATACACATACACACACACACACACCAGCGGGTTGGGACCTGTAGTAATAGCCTACTATTTACCTTTTATATTTTTCAAATTCATCGTAAAATATTTGTTTCGATAAGTTATTCATTAAACATGAATTTTAAAAGAATTGCATACCAATTGTACATGTATGTAGATATGAAGAGCACTAGTATATATATATATACGTTTTTACCAATTTTGCCTGTTTGCTTGTGAAACATTGCTTTATTTAGTAGTAAGTTATTATATATATTCTTTTAGCCAACCTATATCCATGGAAGGAATTTCATAATATTATTACTACTACTACTACTAATAATAATTGTCCTCATTTGCTTCTCCTGGATCATTAGCTCACGTCTTGGTGGTATGTATGCAGTGGAGCTTGAAGACATAGACATCCGTATGACCCAAACAGGCAATGTTTATGTCTTCAACAATTCTGATCAGAAACTGTGATTATCTAAAAAAAAAAAAAAAAAAAAAAAAATCTAATTTGTTCCTTAATAATGGTGTATTATGTGGGCTTTATCCACTGAACAGTGAGATGCCGCGAGAAGGCAAGTCTCATTTTAAAGCACCAAGTAAGATATATATAGAAGGTCAGCATGGGCTTTGTTTTAAGTGAAGCAGGGCTCGCGATTAATCACATATAATTAATGTTGAGAGGGAATGGTTCACTTTAGCTTACCCCTAACTAACCTTTAATGGGTGACACGTGCCCAAGTCTCACCAGGACAGCCCCAGAATAAAGAGCAAATTCCAAACCCAAACAAGAGACCAGGAGACGGGTGCTCAGCAGGGTCACATAACACAAATGTCACGTGACCACCTACTTCTAGCGGCCTTGTGCAATATTGAGTCTTCCCTGGGATGGGTGCCTAAAAGAGGGAAGTGTGTGTGATTTAAAGGTCTCTTTGATATTTGCTTAGTGATAACCTCACCCCACTGCTTTTCTGCTCTGTTTCATATGTATATTGTATATTATCATGTTACTAATACAGATTATTTTTTAATAAAATATACGGGCTCTCTTCTCATATGGCTGGTTGCATATTTTAGAACATATACTTCTTTTATTTGGTGCCCCTGGAATTTGAAGTGGTTGCTCTGTAAAAGGGTATAAAACTTTTCTCTTTTGAGTAATTTATTTAAAATGTTGTTTCGAATATTTACGCTATGGAGTAAGTACCCTGTTGTTTTTTTCCCATAGTGATAGACATCTTTAATTACATATCTTATCATGAACATCAAGTATGCAAATACACCTGGCATGCTGCTTCCAAGCTGGGGGAGGGGGTTCCAAAGAGTATTCTTGCCTGGGGTGCCATTTGGTCTAGGTCCAGCCGTATCTTTAGAATTTGTATGTTGACGTTTCAAAAAATAAACAGGGATTTTAAGTGTTAAATACGTAAACTGGTGCTAAATAAGTAAGCTGATCAGTGTAAATAGAGTTAATTGTTTCACTAATTTTGATAAACATGTTTACAAAAAGGTATTGATTGGTGCTTGTTGTTTTATATATTAAACCCTTGTTTATCTAGTCATATGCATTGCAATGGGCCGGGGAACAAACTATGTATCCCACCCGTCTGACACTGAAAAGGGTTAATTTTGCATTTCTCAGCCACACTGTGCCTCAGGGCATGTCATAGTCAGATATGGTTTAAACAAGATCTTGTTCATGTGTGTAATCTTATACTTCAGTCAGGCCTTCTAATCAGGTTTTTTAGTAGCACAAAGTCTGAACATCTGCTCTAGGTTGAAAAAAAAATCACATCTAACCACCTATGGTTAGTTCGCCACATTATGGTTATGATTAAGTTTATATTGGGCATCTAGTGCATCCAGCTATTGTTAAATGTAGCCATGGGTCATTTGGTCTGATGATGATGCCAAAGCCGTTGGACCAGTGAGTGACTGCTTCTGGATTTATGAGTGTCCAAAATTGGATGTAAATTAGAAGAACGTGCCCCAGAAGTTCCATGGTCATATATCTAAAAAAATGAGGGTCCAGATTTGAGATTCCACATGGAACGTATACACATGATGATCAGTGTGGGCTTTAGGGACCTTCTCACATTGACTGTCTACACAAAACACATGTAAATGAAGGCTCATGTGAAATGGTGGCATATTCATTTAGAAACTTCAATTTTAAGCCTGAAGTCACTGCTAATTGAAATGAGCCAGGCAGAATGTTGCCATACTGGCCATTTTGTTCTTGGACACATATACATTGCATATCTTGCTGATCAGTACATGTAAAGTTGTAGCACATGGGATAGAGAACTATGTCATGGAAAAGGGTGGCTCATACAGGAAGTCTTCTCTTGTTCTGACCTTAAAACTTTGACCCCTTAGGTCAAACACTTTTTCGCTGTTTGTGTATAGGGGCCATTTGGAAAAGTTATTAGAAATTAATTTTAATTTGAATGTCTGTTACCAGAAGATATTCCCATTCTGCATGTACTAAATATTTTGGGCAATATGAGAAAAAACATCTTGTTTTGCAGACAAAAATCTAAATTGTGTGTGTGTGGGGGGGGTTGTAGTTTTGGATTGTAAGAATGTACTAGTATTTTTAGCTTTTTATATAACGTCACAATAAATAACAAATCATACGTTGGGTATTTTACAAATCATTGTGCTAATTAGAAGTTTATTTGTTGAAGAGAAGGTTATAACTTATATTCTGTCTTCCTGCTTGCTGTTCCTGTTCATTCTTCCAGATAATGAATAAATCTTTGGCTCCCATCTTAAATACGTCACCGCTGTAAAAACTGTGCTTGATCTCTTTTCTTCTGTAAAGTAAGTCGCCAAAAGCTCCTTTGAAGAACATTTCTTTTCCATGCACCTTTATGGGACAGAGATCATTAGGATTAACAAATGCCACAGATTGCTGTCAGCTTCCGTTGAACACAGGGCACTGACCTTTAGGAAGACAAACAGAAAAAACAAATGTGGCTGGTTCGCACTTCTTCCTTTGAATGTAGCACTGACAGTTGCAATTTGCCTAATAAATTGTCATTCCCAACAACATATGTGAACAAGAAACTTTATATACAACATAAAACAAGAGGGGAAAGGACAGTCTACTGTCCATTCCAACCCCCTCCCCTGTGAGTAGTTTGTTGTACACTCTTGATAAATAAAAGAAGAAAAAAAGCACCAGTCCTGCACCTCCATCGAGCCGGTCTGTGGCAGGACAGTGTTCCCATTGAAGTCATAGGGGATACATGCGTGCATGCACACAGGTGTCTGAACAGACTCCAACACGCTGCATTCCCCAGTGCTGGAGCTGACTGGAAGTGGACTGGGATGTGTTTGGCCATAACCAGGGAGTGGTGAATGGGGCAAATACATATAGGAGAATCTGAAGAATGACCCCATGTGTTTGCAAAATGAAAACTTAAGCAGCAGCATCATATGCATTAAAGTGCATAAAATGGCAGGAGTGTCCTTAATCAGTTCATTGGATTTATCCTGGAAATCATATGATTTTTTTTAAATCATATGATTTCCAGGATAAGTTCCAAGAACTGATTAAAGACACTCCTGACATTTTATGCACTTTGGAAAGAAGATTCCAGCAGGCATTTATATATTGAAAATAATTTCTAGATTAAGGACAAAGTAACTTAATCTGGAAGGTACCAAAAAATAGCTAACTGAATGCAAGACCCCTTAATACTTGAACCTTGTACTTACCCAAGTGATGCTAACATTGTTGACAAGGACTACCAGGACATTTTAATGAATATATTAATTCCATGATTACAAATGCTGTGGCAATGACACCAGGTCACACTTCTTCTATACTTACTCTACAATTTGCGCAAATCTCTGTTTAGTCCCATTTCTACTCTGTTTACCATTCAAATATAGATAATTTGTTTCATCTGCATCATTAGTATAACATATCAGTATTTTATCTGAACATTTTGTACCAACATTTGAAACAGTTTGTTCTACTTTTTTTCATCGCATAATAAATTGCAGACTACACAGTGTCAACTTTGTGGTCTGTGTGCGATGATGTAGAAGACAGTTAAACTCGACTGTTTAAGCCTTCAGCTCAGACCCTTCTTTGATAAAACAAAGTGTTGAAAATGACATCAAAGACCACAAATGATGATTGTGAGTGTAATAAACAATATGGTCATTTGCAGTAACCCTTTAAAAATTGTTATTGAATAGTCTAGATCTATATAAGGTTGCTGGCAGAATTCCAGCTGAACTCCAGCTGTAAACTTGCCTACGTTGTAGAATCCTTGGTAAAGTCACCTATCCATATGTCCAGCATGGGAGATTAAAGCACTATGTTGGCCACACGGCCGGTGTCTATTTCATCCCTGCGTTTGGTGACCTATAATCATGTTCTATGTTTCTTCTACCTCAGCATACATGCTTTGTGATCCACTGTATTCATACATGAAGAGATACATATATAATTAGGGCGGTCAAATAAATCTAACAATATATGTTAATTACATAACAGTTACCCAATTTATAATTCAATCCACATTTTAAGTGGTCAGGTTAAAAAGTGCTGAGTGATGTTCAGGGCTGATCATATGTAATGTGATTATTTCCTGAATTCAGTGTTCATAGGGTGCTGCCGTGGTTCAGGTTTAGGGCAGTACCCCAAATACTCATCTGATGAATTACATGGGTTATTGAAGCCTGACACTGTCTTGCAGCCATGTGAAATGTTCATAACATGCTTTGTTAAAAGAAATAAAACAAAATGTGTGCGTTGTGTATTAAAACAGATGTCACGTGTGATACCTTGTTTGCTCAAAGTACTTTAACCCTACAACTTCCCTTTCTAGGACACAGTTCGTGGGACACCATAGGGGCAGCTTAAGCATCGTAGCCTTTTAAACCACTTCACTTAAAAGTAATATTTAAGTACCTTTGAAATACTATTTCTATGCTTTAAATTGACTTAGCACTATGGGGTTTGTAGCTCACTGTTAGGCCGCACATTCTTGGACTAGTAGGGGTTCCATTTAATAAAATATCCTCAAAAGCGATGAACTCTTTAATAAATGTTAACACAATATGTAGACAACATATATACTTATTGTTCAAGTCAATTTTACTTCTGACAGCCCCGCCAATCTGTTCCTTCAGATTACGTTATTCTACCTACGAAAATTTTTAAAGGTTTAACTTCTAATACAATCAAATAATCTATCCTTACAGTTAAACGCCCGCAGGATGGATAAATCTTACGAAATGCGGGAATTGCTTCACATTTCCTCTTGTCTTACTACTACACAATGTGTGCCAGGTTTGGTAAGAGGTTACATGAGTCACATATCAGTTTATCACATCCTGAATCTGTGTCATATTACTTGAAAAAGATACCCATGACGCTATTTATTCCAGCCTAAATATCACGGGCAGCCCCCAATTATTACATGACCATTCTGTTGTGGAACATCACATTAAACACTCGTGGCAGCGTTGTCAGCCTCTGGCACGTGTATATTAAAGTCAGTATTGACTAAATAATCCAAAAACCTAAACCTGATACAGGATGATGGTAAAAGGTGCGTGTTGGGAAATATTAACGTAAACCTGTCATTTATAGCACATGGATATACAGAAAATAATACTACTTAGGTGGATAAGAAATATGGCCACCTTGTTAGCTATGCATGTGCAGAATAGATTCACAGTGTTATGTGCATCGCGTTCTGGTACTAAGTGGTCAGGACTATGGGTGAAGGAACCTATATATACCATACCATATCTCTATGTTGCCAGTACAGACAAGAAAAGGTTAAAGTTCAATTTGTTATGTTAGCCTTTCACTCATGCCTTTACAGCAAGCAAATTAAAATACACATATCCCAAACCTGATGTTTCAAAGACATACAAAGAACACAGGTACATCACTTTTTTATTCCGTATGTATGGTTCCCTGGCCTCTCTCATGTCCAGATGTCTACTGCATTAGTGTATATTGTCCTGATCCAGGGCCCCCCAAATATTATGTCAGTGGCTTCTGCGCTCTATGGTCAGCACCAGGATATGCCGCCATATTACTGTGCGGGTGGTCAACTATAAAGGCTGTCCAAACCACACATGGACCCCCATGACATAAATGGGGCACTAACAAGGGATATATCCCCAATTAGACAATGGAGCAGCCTGTCTTACATACCGAATGCTTTATTAAAAACAATAATAAAGTTGTTAGAGTCCCCCTTTAATAACAACCCCTGTCTCCTGCCACTCAGAGGTTTAGATATCGGAAAGTTTTACCTTCAATGAGAGAGTGATAGGTAATTGATCTGGAGAGCACTGGTAGAAATAACCCTCACATTCCTTTCAGATCATAATCATAAACAGATTGGGCAACATACCAATGTTTGTTAACCTTCAAACTCCTTGTAACAACCCTTAACGTGTTTAACTTTTCACGAACAGTCTTCTACCTAAACATTTTTTTTAGGTGTAATCTTAAAATGTCCTCACTTTACCTTTACCTATATGTTTCCATAATCTGTTTCCAATCCTAGTAACATGCTTTTCATCACCAAGTCAAATTAGACTATATTGAACAAAAGGAAATGTTTCGATCTCTCTGACATTGATCATTCAGCTACTCCTATTTTTGTACATTGTAGATGTCAGTAGTTCCCATTATACCCCTTATCATGTCACAAAGTTTCAATGAGAAGCATTGTTTAAGATCCTCTCTCTTTTACATCTTAATTTGTCTAGTGGTTTGTGTATACCTCCCAACTTCTACCCCCAGCGGATCCTGAATACCACCACCCTGGTCTACCTGTGTCCCGAAAAGCGTGACAGTACAACGGGATGGAGTGCCAAAATTGCGCAATGTGTGACACTTGGGAGATGTGGGCTAGTTTGCAAATGGCATGGAGGCCCGCAACCTAAAAATGAGGCAAAGTGTAAATCATCTACTTTTTACGATAGTTATGTCATAGTATACTTTGTTAACAGCAATACTAACTCTATGGCAGATGAAGTGCTCTGATTGTTGTGAACATATTTCATGATTGTATTTTGATTCATTTCCTCTCTGAGCACCTTTAATACCCAAGATTAAAAAACATGATTCCTCTTTAAGCCACAACTATTTCCTCATACATGCCAAGTATCTGAAAGGCCATCCAACCTAAAAGGCAGTGAACAGTTTTTATTATTTTGTATGTGTTAAAAATTGTCACAAGTTGAGGCAACACAGCGAAGGGCACACAGTTACACTCTATATGCTAAATAAGAAAGAAACCCAGGAAGAATCCCTGAAGCAGAGGCCTGTAGCGACAGTATATTCCGGAAATCACTCTTAAAGATCTGTGTGTATACTGCATGTCGAGGAAACCAGTCCACCCAGACGGCAGAGAAAGAGTTCCAGTGCTTATGTCTAGTATATATTGGGGGTCATTTGCTCAGTGATGCCCCAGGCTCAGTGTTCTGCCAGACAACAGGAGGTTACATACTTGGTAGAGTCATACTTCGTAAAAGTCGGACTTGGTAAAGTGGAATTCTTTAGCTTAGTACAAAATGTGGAGCAATAGACATGACAGGCAACCATATCTAGCACTTTGCAATAGATTTGCCCTTTATAAACATGGCCGCAGAATGTCTTGTACTTAAGTTCTTCACAGACAGTAGACTGTAAAGCAACTTAGAGTAGGTACATAGAGGAGGTGCTGACCCCAAAGAGCTCTGTAGTTCACCTCCATTCTCTCCATACGATGTGGACAAAATACCCTTGGTGCAAACCCTTTCTACGTTTTTGTGGTTCGTGTAAGAAAATATTGTTACGTGAACCTGTACCTCGTTTTCCATTGTACGGATGAATACAATGCAGTGGCTTGAACCCTACTTGTAAGACCCTAATCTGTTAAGGATAGGAAAACTAGGCAGTGTTTGGTGCTCATTAGAGTGAATATTAGATATACTAGACCTTAGCAAGCCACTAAAATACTTTAGCCTCATTTGAACTCAGGGCCGGCCGAAGACTCAACGCCGCCTGGGGCGAAGTTTAAAACGCCGCCCCCCCCGACGCCGGGGGGGGCATTTTAAACTTCGCCGACGCCATAATCTACGATTCCCCCCCCGGTACTTACCTTTAAACAGTCCTGCGGCGAGTCTCCCTGCTCTGCCACGGTGCCGGCTTGTAATGCTGAGCGCCGGAAATTGACGTCACTTCCGGCGCTCTGCATTACAAGCCGGCACCGGGACCGAACAGGGAGACTCGCCGCAGAGGAGAGAGAGAGAGGGGCGCCGAGCGGGTAAGCGAAAACCACTCGGTGCCCCTCTCTCTCTCCTCCGCTTCAAAAAAAAAAAAAAAAAAAAAAAAAAAGCGCTTCGGGCAATTGCCCCAGTCTGCCCCATTATAGGGCCGGCCCTGTTTGAACTGATGATTACAGTCACCCCAATTTTACGGTGAATATGGTAATTATAAATTATAGATGAAAATATGGCAAACTTACACCCCACATTAACGACAATCACAACAATACCATTTTCACTATAATCCCTTTGAAGCGAATAACGTATTTTTAAACTTTGTAAAGCACACCCAAACCTGTGTAAACAAACGTGATGGTAACAAAAGCATTTTAGAAAATATTCAAACTCGTTGAGCAGGGTAGCAGAGAATATCACTAGCAGATTATGTGCTCTTCAGTTCACGTTTCTCCAACAAAACGCTTTAACAAGTCAGAAAGCTTAACCCGTATTAAAGTTTTACTGGCACTCCATTCATTCCGCTGACAAGCCTTTTCTTCCTCACCTCCAATTGTCGTCACCGCTAGCTCACCTAATGCGTTTTGTGAACATTTTTATAAGGTCATATTAAGAGTCCGCGGAGAGCTGATGTTTCATCCTGTCAGCCAGGTGTAGACAATGAATGGCTGCACGGCCAGACAACATTAATAGACATGCTCCGCCAGACAGCATATGAGGACGAGTACAGTGATGATGTTCAATTAGGGGGGGAAAAGGTTACTAAGGTCAACTCAATGGTTCCTTGCCTTCCGGAAACATAAGATCTTGCCTTGTTACTCCAGAAAATGTATCTCTAAGGACGTTTTCTGGTCACTACATGGACAGGGCTAGATAGTGGGCATTTGTGTGTGTTGGCTGCCAAGTATCACACCCTTCCAACATTCCCGGACTCCTTTGTTGGACTCGAGGCTATAGGCTGGCAGGGCTATAGGCTGGACTATGGACACCTATCTTAACTCTTGCTAGGTAGTCAATGTTCACTACATCTGCATGTTTCATGTTTCACAGCTGAATGGGCCACTCATGAGAGATCCCTATTGCCTGCAGTGGTACAGTGGGGCTGCTTGATGCAACTTCAGGACAGCGCCAAAAAATCAAGACAGTCTCGTGTGTGCCTTTCCTGCTTTATTCTAAGGTCCCAATAGATCTGCAGGCAGTCACTTAAATATCAATACAATAAATACGATTTAATGAGTTACTCAGACAAGTGTTTGTAAGTAGATAGATATTGGTAAAGCTCTACATAGACTGGTGAGAAATGTTTACATTAGGAATCCATGTGAGTAACAGATTAGTCATTGAGAAGTATAGTACATTAGAGTAGGTCAGATAGAGACAGGTTCATAAACTGTCAAATGAGAGATCATGTATCATGAAGTTTTCCATAGCGTCAGAGTAAGAGCTGGATTCAGAATCGAGCAAGGAAATATCTTAAAAAGGTAATCTTCATTCACCAATGAAATTGCCCTGCGCAATCCATAAACACAGTAGTAACACAGACACATTTGACAGCAGATACAAATCTTTCAGCCCATCTAGTCTGCCCATTTTTCCTGATGTAAATACTCAGCTTTATGCCTATGCCATGCATGTTTTTTTACTGTATTAGTCTCTACCGCTTCTGCTGGGAGGCTGTTCCATTTATCTATCATCTTTTCAGTAGAACTTCCTTACGTTGCATTTAAGCATCTCTATTTTAAGATTGTTTTAAAATGATAAAGATGGCTTCCAAAAGAGCTCACCTATTACCGGTAATCACGTATATATTGTGCCAGGTGAATGTATCTCTTATTGGAGCAGAGGCTCACCAGGGTTGGTCGTGCAAATCTGCAACTCTTTTGTTAACTTCAATTTCAGTAAATATATAAACTCCTTGCTTGTTACCTAAATAAAACGTTCTTACATCATATTTTTATGATTAATCCTATTTAAGAAGCAAAATATATTTATTGGGACACTCCAACCTTCACATGCACTGCTCAAAGCAGCCAATCAGTGGCAAGAATTCACAGACCAGGGACTGTACATTGAACAATGCATAAAAAGTGCTTATAAAGTAAATTGATAGGCATTGTTTGTTTCGGGGGCTCCCTGGCACAACGGACAGTCCCTTTAAATAAGAAGGGTCTGCTTCAGAAGATTACAAATAGAAGATTACAATGCGATCCCTACATAAAATATGACGACAGCAGTAGCACTTCAGCAGTTTTTTTTAATGTTTTCCAACATTGTACCCAATTATTTTTCTGAAGTAAAGTTTAATTGAAATAACACATTTTTGATAGCACAGTTCAAAGCATACAGAATGAATTTGAAATGATTGATGACAATAGAATGTTCTTAATGGTTCAGCGCTAACAATCAGGCTTAACCGCACAATGAAAGGGAAGGAAAGACATTTAAAAGGGTTTTAGGAGGACAAACACAAAAAAGGCTGCAAAAGAAAGCCAGTATCTGCATTTATAAATATATTCTGCTTCCTGTGTTTAGTGAACTTGTCATCCACATATTTCAAAATCTACAAAGCAACTTAATGGGTCAGTGGAACTACATGATAGAAAACCCATTAGAGATCTGAACACCAAGCAATTGTCTCTATGTCTGCATCACCACCTCTTTACTTCTGACCTTTAAGGTTTAATCTTCTCATTTGTGCTGTCTCTCCAGGCAAATATAACCATCCTAGGCAAAATATCACTCATTCTTTAATTTATAGAACATGTTTACTTGCTATAAAGTGAATATTCCTTTTTATTAATGAACTAGCTGTTAGAGCGTCTAAAAATTGCAACAATTTTTCAGTGATAATACTGTAAAGTACCAAGACTGACATCATTGTTTCTTGTTCAGCTAGAATCTGAGATACCAGAATATTAGAATGTTTTATAAAAACGTTTTTCTGCAATAATGTTGCTTCTTATCATGCAAGTAGTGACACTGGTGGGATGGTGACCAGCTACTTGAGTTCTCTCTCTAGGGTCAAGAGCCGGACACCAGCTTTCCTCAAAGTCCTGGCATCTTGGTGTCCTCACACTTTGGTGTTCTTCATCCTCTCTCATACATTTCTATTTAGACTTCTTGGCACAAACCAATTAATTCAGTCTTTGAAGTGAAGGTCCATGAAGATTGCCAGAATCTAGCTCTCACTGCTCTAAATGGACATAATGTACAGATCATATCATCATCAGCGCAGCAGATTGTTTCCATCCTTACACATATCCATGTAGTCACTTCAATGGACATGGTTTTTGGACAATGGACAATTTCAATGGACATGGTTTTTGGTTATGTTCTTCTACAGCAGGGGTTCTCAAACTGCGGCCCTCCAGCTGCTGCAGGACTACATCTCCCATAATGCTCCTTCAGCTAAGGGGCTGGCTGAGGAGTATGGGAGATGTAGTCCTGCAGCAGCTGGAGGGCCGCAGTTTGAGAACCCCTGTTCTACAGCCTCTCTTGAATGATTATGAGCTATTCATTTGTGATAATATATGCATGCAAAGGATGTTAGCTAATATTATTGTATTAGCTAACAATATTGTATCTTTGTTCAAATAAATACTATGGACAGCTGGGAATCTGGTATTTTTGTTTGAAAATTGCTAATTACTAATAATATTAATTACAATGCTGTCAATAGGCATCTCCTTTACTTGAAAGGTCACTTGTCTCCATTTAACCAAAATGGGGAAAAAAAATACTTGTAGAGAAAAAAATATTTTTCTTTACAAGGAATCTGTAGAACACCTTGGAGAAAAGAAGCATCCAGCGATTTGACTGTAATTACTGAGAAATTGTATATTATTAACCAGAACAATGATGCATATGGTTATTTATAGCCTTGTGCTTCATATTGTTATAACTTAACATGTCTTTTTAACAATAGTGATTTTTTTTATTGAAATCATAATTATTATTGCTACATGTGTATATGTTATCTGTCATTGAGGTAAGAAACAAGTAGTATTATTTTCTAAGCCTGCAAAACAACAGTTATTTAATAAGTGCGTAAATATGTCAGAAAGGCAACAACAGGAAGAAGGAAATGTATTTAAAATCCATACGTTAAAATGGTTGCATTATTGTAATAAGGTGCTTCTCTTGCTTAGTATCTACAAATAAAAGTAAATTAAGTCAGTAAAAAAAATGTACAACCTAAACTATTAATCTGCAAGGTAGATCCGATCATTTATTACTGGAAAAATGTTAAAAAAAGTAATGGATTTTAACAGCTCCAGATTCTTATTTTTGTAGTCAGTGGTACAGTATAGTCTGGCCTAGGTTGACTAGCTGGCAGGTCTACGAGGGGAGTATGCAACGTCAGGGTATCTCTGATCTTACCGTCTGGTCTATTCATACTGTGCCTGGTTTAGCCTTCATAGCATGTTGTACCCTGAGTGTTGGGCATGTTTTTCAGAACAGATATGATTTTTATATATTGCTGACCAGCCTTAATTAGCCAGTTAAACATCCCTCATACTGAAGGACAGCTTTTTATCTGTGCTGGTCAGCAATATGTAAAAAATATATGTCCTGGAAAACATGGCCGATGTGGTCACCCTAGTTGCATGACCTTAAACGGCAGCATGTTATATGACATCATATGATGACATATGACATTAAATCAACAGGATTCAGCATTGAGGACAAGTGTGGAGGGGACTGCTGGGTAAGCTGCCCTGGGTCAAGCCTTGAGTAGCACTGAACATAAATATGTTGCATGTGTTTTTTTATATTCAAACACATTTCAAACAGGAAAAGAAAAAGCCACACCAGTACCAACTATATGGGATGTTTACCGAACTAACACTGATCCCCAAATAGGAAACTTGTTAATGAATGTAAAGTAATTGAATTAATAAAAATGAATTGCAAACTTTACAAGTATTTGCATAGTTCAGTATTTTGCAAACATTTTCTAACCTAGTACAAGCACTAACATGTTCAAAAAAGTACTCCTAATAGTAACATCTTTATGTCTCTGACTCACACATCACAGGTTGAGAAGTTCTCATATAGATTATGCATAGTTCCCACTTTCCATATTTTTTGTATGCAAATTCCTCTTTCTTCTCTTTATGTCCCTCTTTTGTTGGGGCTCATAATAGTTGAGAAGAAAAGGGATCACAGTATTTGACATGGCAGTGTCATATGTCTTTATGCATTCTTCTTCTAAATACCTTACTCAATTACATAAATAACTATTAACAGGCACACCTGGAGGCTACCCCCCATCAAACCTCAGCATAAAAAAATGAGAAAGAGAACTTTGACAAAGGCTGGGAATAGAATTAGTGCAAGGTAAGTGTTAGAATACCAGCATTTGAAATACATTGGGGCGTCTAGGTTTTAAACATATAAGGTTTGATGGGGTAGATTGAACTGACTGCTTCAGAGATTTGCCAGATAGGACATAGGGGCAGGGTGACCAGATTTGGAAAAAATGACATTAAAATGGCAATAGTCTACTTGTACGTATTACCCTACAACTTGCAAAAAAGCCAAACAAAGACTCCATAAAAATGGGTATTTCAAAGATCAAAACAAATTTTAGAATCTATTTTTCCATTAGCTGTTGTAGATGAGTAAAAAAAAATTCAAATAAAAGTCAGAAAAAGTGTTTTTTTTATTTTTACCATATTTTATTATTTTTGTTATAGTAAATTAATAATGGTATCTAAAGAAAGCCCATCTTGTTATAAAAAAAATGATAATTTGGGTGGATACACTAAATGAGAAAGAAGACAATTACAGCTTAACCCCTCAGTCACAAAGGATACACAATTTACAAAACATCCCGGTTCTTAAGGGGTTAATCTGCATTTTATTTACTAAATCAACCCAATTAGCATTTTAACTGAGAAACCAGATCTTATGCTTTTACTTGATTACCATTCACTATAATGACTGTTTATCAGGAGAGGTTTTATACAAGCAGCTGTAATGTTCAGATGTGAGCCCTTTTATTTTGAAAGTGTTAAGGTAAAAGGTCGCTTAGGGCATCATGCATTTTAACTAGAAAAAGATTAACATAAAGTTTTCCCAACTATAATTAATGCATTTATTCAGCGATTTGTCATAATTATCAATGTTGCAAGAATTTAAAATGGAAAAAAAAGCCAAATTGGATCCTACTTAGAATATTTTCTGTAAGAGGCATGTTTATCATGAGTCACAGTTCCACAGTCATTATATGGTGCTGTAATGCGTGTTCCATTCACCTGGAGAAAGTGTTACTTGTCATTATACATTCTATGAACAGTCCCTCCTCTAGATTTTAAAGTTTACCTAATTTAAAAAAGAAAACTCCCACGCTCTTTGTGATTCATCCCACATGTAGGAGCACGTCTGAGACATTTTCTGCTCTTCTACGGCCAAACTGTTATCTCGATTTTCAGTTAGCACCTTCTGTTTCTCAAATACGCGTTGTACAAAGTGGAAATGTGTGGCCTTTCATCTCTTTCTTGTGTGATCTACATCAAAGATCGTTGTAAATATATACAAAAATGAAAAGTATACTGCGTATGCACCAGTCTTTGACTTCCATATAAAATATAATTTTACACTGAATTTTAAGGTATTGGCGCAGCAACCCCAGGACTAACCCTGTAATGACTTGAATAGCAATACTAAAGACAAATAGAAGAAAAGGGGGAGCCAAGGATCAGTATGTGTATTTATCATTTAAGATCATAAGTACACAGATCAGAGGTCCTCCCGCGAGGGCAGTACATGTGTCTATCAAGTCCAAAATCATGATGTGGGTGCCAATCCTGTAATCCTGAAATATAACTTTTCTCTGGAGTCAAAAATGTACATGTGAATGTTATCAGGATAACACTAATCACATATGAATTTTGTGTGCTTCTACCACACTAAATAAAGAATGATATGAATGCATATTAACACCAGTACATGTATTTAGACAGACATATATCATGCAATTAATACATTTTATATTCTATGATTTATACAGTAGAATCATGTTAACATGTTCTTCTTTGTTGCATATCATGAGATAATTAACGAAATAGTTATGTGATTCCCTCATAGTTGAATATGCCACTATAAATACATATATTGATCCATTGCTTTATTCCATTTTTATTTACCGTTTGAGTTCTACCAGAGCCACCCTAAACTGAGTGTTTCTATGATAAAGGTTCTTCAGAACCCACCTTCTTGTACAACAGGCTGGCGTGTCATGAAATCACAGTAGGATTCAACCATAGGGTAGAATGTCCGATAAGCATGTAAGTGTCTGTACATGAGTGTACATGCGGGAAAGATGATGTAACCATGGGAAAACCAAACAAGCAGTGTTGCCCAGTAAAACATTACATTTCACTGTCCCGGGGAATAGATGACCTCATGGCTGTAAACTTGTTTCCTTAAAATAAATCTTCCTTAGACACAGCTGGCTAGTGAAGAATAGCGAGACAAACTAAAAGATTGCACGGTTACCAGCTAGGTATAGCTCTAACATATAGCTATACATCTATTGGAGTTTTCAAGTTCTATGCTAGGAATGTTCAAAGGGCAGAAGCAGCTAAGGAATACAATAAGGAGTATAAAAAACTCCTATAAAATATACAAATGTGATTTCCTCCATGTATCTAAGATAACAACCTTCCCACAGCTGATAATTATGTTTCTCCTCCGCTGAAGCAGGTAACGTGAGTCACAAAACAGTCATATGCAATTTGGTGAAGGAACAACTGCGGTTTCTCAGTCGTCACCTGGTTATGCTTGGCATCTAGTACTCTTCTACACAAAAGCATCTTTAGTTAGCTCTACACGGGGAGAGAACCTGTAAGAAGTATGTTTTTCTTTTTCCTTTTCAACAGATATCCTCAGTATAATGGATTTTGTAGTTCAAAGCAGTATTAGCACCATAGCCTAAAGAACTACGACTCTTTGTTCATCTATTGCTGTTGGTCTAAGGGATTTATCTGCACAATGGGGTGTTTGCAGATGAGTAGAACAATTCACTATGTATTAGAAGAGGTTAACCCAGGGAGCCTCTTCCGCCAGAAGGACTGAGGTGGCCCTGTATATAGGACAGTTTATAGAGCACAGATTATATTAGCGATTAGATTTTAACTCACCAGCAATCTCTCGGTTTAGTGAATAAAATTTTAAGACATTCAGGTGACCTGACTGATTCACACATAGATAATATTGGGAAATCTAGTTAATTACTCACTAAGTAACTTATAGTAATGTCTGTTTGTTAGATAAACTGATAAACGCAGAGGGAAAATATGCCATAAAAATAGTTGTCACTTTTGCAAAGTGATGTAAAAATCCACATAAATGTGTTTAATAATATTTTTTATAGTGAAGTACAAAGCTATGGTATTTTTTAGGCAGGTTCAGGTCCAGGTCCAGGTAGACAACACCAATCTCCAAGCCATCAATCACCAAACCAGGACATGGGGATTATAATTCGGGGAGCTAAGAGGGTAGGGCATGAAATAATTTTGTTTCTATTGCACAAAGATCTTGAACTAAACACAATTACTCTTATACGATCTGCTAAATAATAACCAATGAGGACTCTTAAGAAAGGTTTTACCAATATAAGGGTTTATCCATCTTTATGGTGATCGGTGGTAGGTAGTCTCATTTGTCAACAATTTTGTTACTCAGAATACTGCAACTATTATTCTTTTGCTGTAGATCAAAACTATAGATATATCTTACATCATCCAAATAAGCAGTCAATCACTATATCTCCAGTTTACCTATCTGGGAGAAAAATAGAACAAGGAGAAAAAAAAATTCCATTCCTCATGAAATTATCTTAAAACTATATGTGGGTTGTATAAATAGCAGTTTAAAGAAACATGTTCCTTTTCAGTGAGTTTCTACGTGTTTTCTTAGGCATCTGCATATCTTTATGGCAGACTGAAATGCAGGAATGCAATAACTCTTTCATAAAGCACAATCTCAAGGACACATCAGAGTGCTTACAGAGAAAAATAGCAGCATTGCCAAAATATAATAACACTGCTGCTTTTATACTAGTGAAAAATGGCACCTGTAAAAAACGTAGAGTGATTTCTAATTCATTTCATATTTGTTGTCTATTCACAAATTTGATTCAGGTGAGAACAAACTTGTATTCTCAACCAGAAAAAGAAAAGCACGGGCTCCGTCCAAACAGGCAACTTCCAGATGGGTGCTCAGGCATCAAGAATTGGAGAAATCCTCACTCCAAATGCTTAAAGTGATCCAAAAGAAACATTCCACGGGAC
This sequence comes from Spea bombifrons, assembly GCF_027358695.1. NCBI lineage: Eukaryota > Metazoa > Chordata > Amphibia > Anura > Pelobatidae > Spea > Spea bombifrons. The sequence goes on from NC_071089.1 coordinate 105,992,008, forward strand.
TGGTAAAAAATATATTTATTTTATTCTGATCCTTAATCCATTGTCATAAAAGACATTCAATTGTAGTGAAGGCTATACTAACATAAAATCCTCAATAGACTAATGCGTTTTGCCCCTTGTGCTTTCTCAAAAGTGGCCCATTAGGTGCAAAACATGTCAAGCTTTACCCTATCGAGGATAACCTCTTATGTAGCAATCTTATTTCTAAGACTGGGCTGATGTCCCAAATGCAAACCTGGTAGGTAAATATAATATATATAAACTCTGTGTATGCATCTATAACTAGCGGCTAGTATAACTGCACGTGTAAAAGTCCTCTCTTGGGGTGAAACCAGTATGGTGGGGTGGACGCGGTAGGTGAGCAGAACATGATATGAGGTCGCAATGTCTCCACATATTATGGGCAGACAGGGCGCTCATGATTTTAAAAGCCAAGTTCTGTCCTGATTTACTGGAACAGAATGATGGCGAGCGATTACTGCATGGCAATATAACCCTTTGAGCAACAAAAAGTTAAAGAAATCTGTCTGGACTAAAAACAGATGGTATGTTAAATGATGCTTTTAGCTGTTTAGTATCCTTTGAAAATAACTTAAAGGTTTTTTCTCACGTTTACAACACTAATACCTCAGTACCTTCATTTATTAAACTTTTGAAGTCATTCCACTTTAGCAGCTTCTAATTTAGGCCACCAACAGAAGGAATTTCTTCATATTTTTCTTTTTGGGAAATAATTACTTAACGTAATTAAAGTAATTGCCTAGCTTTGTCTCAATTTTACTCTTTCCTCTTTTGTTACCATTTAAGTTGTTCAAAAATACCGTATTGGCTCGGATATAGGCCGCCCCCGTATATAGGCCGCACCCTAAAAGTTTGGTGCTTTTTTAAAGAAAAAGTTTTTTTTCTTTAAAAAAGCACCAAAAAAAACATGCTGCCACTCTGTCCCCCCCCGAGATATGCTTCCACTGTCCTCCCTCCCCGAGATATGCTTCCACTGTCCTCCCTCCCCGAGATATGCTGCCGCTGTCCTCCCTCCCCGAGATATGCTGCCACTGTCCTCCCTCCCCGAGATACGCTGCCGCTGTCCTCCCTCCCCGCGATACGCTGCCGCTGTCCTCCCTCCCCGCGATACGCTGCCGCTGTCCTCCCTCCCCGCGATACGCTGCCGCTGTCCTCCCTCCCCGCGATACGCTGCCGCTGTCCTCCCTCCCCGCGATACGCTGCCGCTGTCCTCCTCTGCCCCCCCTCCTCGACTTACCGGAGCAGACTCCCGGGTGTCTTGCGGGGCCGGCGAGGGACATCTACGCAATACGCGTATGCAACTTCCGGTACCGGTACCGGAAGTTGCATGCGCGTATTGCGTAGATGTCTCCCACCGGCCCCGCAAGACACCCGGGAGTCTGCTCCGGTAAGTCGGGGGTGGGCAGAGGTAAAACGCTTAAACAACCTCCCGTGCCGGCGCCCCCCCCCCCGTGGGAAGTGCTGGCAGGGGAGGCTGTCTGAGCGTATCGGGGAGAAGGATGCAGGTCCCCTGCACCGCTGCGGGGGATCTGTATCTTAACCCCGCTGCCTGCCCGGCGCCCGGGACTGCATGTCCCGGGCGTCGGGCGCTAGACCCCGAATATAGGCCGCACCCCCACTTTAAAAACTTAAAGTGGGGGGAAAAAGTGCGGCCTATATTCGAGCCAATACGGTACTAATGTGCTTCATTGATGTGATAGTATTCATCAACATGTATGTAGCCATTAACCTGTACTATATCTTGTTCTTTACGATAACGTTCAAAGAGTGGATCCTACATAGTGTATCATAGTGTATCTTGGGTAAGGTGAGAGTATAGGACACATTTAAATGTTGCAGTAAACTTCATCTGTATCAGATTGTGTCATATTTTTGAGACACCTTTATATATAATCCCCGATATTTCTCACATGGATCGCAATCTGGTTTTCATTGTCCTGTACACAGATTTAAGTCAAGAAAAAATAAAACACTTATGTTTTTGGATACTAAATTATTGTCTGGATTCCATGAGAAGCAGTTTTGAAATCAGTGAATTCTGAATCTAAGAAAAATGCACAGACTAGATGGACCGAATGGTACTTATTTGAACAAAAGTAAGTAAAGGTAGGTATTTCAGCAACACTTATTGCTAACAGGTGTACAGAATTAGTGCTATTATTGTGAAGTGGAAGCGTCTAGGAGTAACAGTAGCTCAGCCACGAAGCGGTAGACCACGCACAGAGCAAGGCAGCTGAGTGCTGAAGCATGTAGCGAGAAAAAATTGCCCATCCTCGGTTGTATCACTCACTACAGAGTTCCAAACTGCCTCTGGAAGCAACATCAGCGCAAGCACTGTGTTTTGGGAGCTTCACGAAGGTGGAGCAGCTGCACACTATGCAGAAGATTACTATGTGCTATGCCAGGCTTCAGCTGGTGTGGTGTAAAGCACACCGCCCCTGGACCATGGATAGTGGAAACATGTTCTCTGCAGGGGATGAGTCACTCCGCTATCTGGAAGTCTGAAGGACGTATCTGGGTATGCAAGATGCCAGGAGAACGCTACCAGCCGCAATGCATAGTGACCACTGTAAAGTTTGGTGGAGGAAGGATAATGGCCTGGCGCTGTTCTCCAGGGTTTGAGCAGGGACCCTTTAGTTCCATTGAAGGGCACAAAGACATGGTTTGATCAGTTTAGTCTAGAGGAACTTGACTGGCCCGCACAGAGCCTTGACTTTAACTCGTGAACATCTTTGGGATGAGTTTGGAACACTGATTGCAAGCCAGGCTTCTCATCCAACATCAGACCTGACCTTACAAATACTCTTTTGGTTGAGTGGCCACAAATTTGCACAGACACACTCCACAGACTCGTGGAAAGCCTTCACAGAAGAGTGGAAGCTGTTAGAGCTGGAAAAGGGGGGACCTCATGTGAATGCCCATTGTTTTGGAATGGGATGTCCAACAAGCTCATATAAGCGTGATGGTGAGGTGTCTGCATACTATTGGTCATATAATGTATGTTGCTGTGTTAATATCCCCTAAGTTAGATCTTGGACATATTCTATATTTCAGACAGCCTTAATATGGAAGAGATGGAAAGATGTGTCTGGTGTGCTTAGATGTGTTTAGGGTAATTTGTTGAAAAACAAAGATACACATTTGTAAAGATCATGACTATATGATGGAGATGTTTAAAAATATTATCAGACTACTGCACTATATGTACATCTGTCACGATCCGGGACGTTCTCGTCCTGAACCGCAGCGGAGCCATAATTCATCCTAGACAATTAAGGGGTTAAAAGAGAACTACTGGGAGAAAAACGTTGCCTATCCATGAAACAAATGTACTTATTAGAATCTTGATTAAAGTGTAAAAATATCTGTTCTCAAAATGTAATCTAAATTGAGTTCTAATGTGCTGGCTTTAAGCTTAAACCTGTACCAGCATGTACTAAGTGTCCGTGAATGTTGTTTGCACTACCAAGGAAAAGGTTTCAACATTCTCGAGGAAATGAATTTAAAAAAAAGATCCCTCTGGCAAGCCAGTGATGCAATGTGAAAAGGAACGCTGTTTCCAGTAACCTGAAACACATGGATTTCATGATTCGGGACAAACTTTCACACTGGTTTTCCAAGATGCCCTAATAATTGCTCAATGACTATAGAAACATATATGGAAAGCGTCACATTCATGATTTAATTATATAATCACATAGTCTATTTGATTTGGAAAGATGTGAAGTGTTTGTGACTCACACTGTAGGGTTATGTATGATGAATGGATACTGGTGCAATAAAAGTGCAATAAAAGCGGGAAAAGTGCTTTCTTATCAACATAGCAACTACTGGAAAGTTCCAATCACCAGGAACATCTCATAGGTTGCTATATTGAGCATTTTTCAAACTTTCCACCAGAGTTGCTTATTGTAAAAAATGAAAAATACATTTTTTGCTTGGAAGTGGCACGGTTATGAAATAGAAAGCAAAAGAATACATTACATTATTACCTCAGGTTCTGGGCTAGGGTGCAGTGATAGGAAGAGGGCATGGGATAATTGCCCTTTATCTAGTTCAGATGTGAATATTTTAGCCAGAAGGCTTTACACTATACTGTATTTTACTTGCAGGTTTTCTTGTTTCTAAAGTAACAAGGGCTTTAGGCAACATTTGTACGCTGACCGTATCCTTTGAGTACCCTCCTCCCCCGTGGGTGCACCATATTGACATCCTTAAAAGCAAAAGGCAAACATACAGCGATACATAATGGTTTGGAAACCGACAGATGTCATATGAGAATAGTAGACAGGTTTTCACACTCAAGCCAGTTCATATGTTTCTCCTCATCATCAGTAATAACAGCAGACATCCAGTTGTCACCATCTAACAAGCAAAACTTTGTCAGCTGATGGATCTCAGCTTGGAGTAAAGTCGCTGAAACGTACTGGTAGAACACGTCCTGTGTATGTACAGGTATAGTGTAGATGAGGTGTAGATGACTGGCATATAGTGGCCACAGGCACCAGCCTCCTGGTGCATCGCTGCTCCTCAATGGGCTGGTTACATGGGTCTACAATGACGTTTGCTTGTTTTGTTACTGAAGACTGTTTACAACCTGGAAAAAACCTAAACCTCTTTCTCTCAAAAATAATTGACTATCCCACCACTACCCCAGAGGCATTCATTTTAACAGAACTGAACAGAAATACGTTATAATTTAAGTGGAACTGCCACCATCATAATGTTTAGCACCGATATAGTGCTTATAGCTTGTGATTTTTGTTTGTAAATTAGAGTAATTTCTGAGATATTTTTTTTAATAATAAAAATCTACTTATGGGGGCTGATATCTGTGTGAAAAGGTGGCAGAAGTATAATGTCAATTAATTTCCTGCATTGGTGTAATCTGCCTTTCTCCTCTCCTCCATCATTAAGAAGGCATCAATCAGCTGCCACCAAAGAAAGACAGCAACTTATCAAAAGTGAAAAAAATAACCTTAAGGAGGAAACTAATTGTGGAGATCCTGAGAATAAACAAAAAAGAAGATAGCAGGTCCCATGACATGACATGTGCCCACTGTGTAGGAGGTGAGAGTAGGTTCTCACCCTATTGAGAGTGTGCCTTGACGTGGCGGGTGAGCTTAATTATGCTTTGGCCAATTCATATAACCAAAACCTCTCATTTATATTATGTTTATATATTTGTTGCCAACTTTATTAGGGTAAGAAGCGCAGACAGTTTTTGTTTTTTGTATACATTGTAGGTCCCATGACATGTGTATAAGGTGTGTTAAAAATGCTATCATTGGACTGAGCTTGGCCTCGCTCCTCAAAAGGGTAGTAAGGCAAGCCAGGACTGAGCCAACTAATTGCACTCTCCTTTTTTAAGTTTTTTTTTCAACATGGATATCCCTACATATACAAGGGCTTCATGGATTTCCAGTATTTGGTGGAAGAATCTGGCGCTATTCATGTTCTAATACGTACACATTTTATACTGTATTTATAAACATGCTTTAATTCCGAGCACAGAACCAATAAGGGCATATAACTTCACAAAAAGGAAAAGTAACCCAATGGGGATAAATAATCAACCAAGTCCTGTAAGCAGGAAGCCAAAATGGTAATAAACTTAAAGTGATAAACTTAAAGTCAGATTGAGCTGGGTAACAAAACTTGCTCAATTCTGAAAATGAGCAAAAAAAGTGAATTGAAATATTTGCTATTTTGACTTTTCTTTGATATTTTTAGATCATTATTTCAGTACTTTTCTGCACTTAAATATTCAGTAGTATTATTTATTGTTTTATATAGCGCCATCATCTGTTTAAACACAGTAATAAATAGGAAATCATTTCATTATTAGTCTGAATTTTCCTTCAAATCAGAGAAGACTGTGATCTGTTTCTAAAATCGTGCAACCCGAACATTTGTTTTAAAGAAAACGCTCCGTGTATAGTGAAAAATGAAATAAACTTGTTTTCTGTTGTTTACAGAAGTATTTTTAGGTTCTGAAGACCATCTTGTTGTAAAATGCATTGGATTCTCACAAAGTATGTCTTGAAAGATGAAATGATATCACCGGTGACAGTCAGTGTTATTTTGAGCTTATCAGTTTTGCGTGGGCCACAGATACAGTCAGTGATTAACGACAATCAATAGAGCATGGAATGTTCAGGTACTTTCTTGCCTGTGTTATTGTTATTCCTACCACATGGAAACCTTCAACTGGTTTTGCTGATAACAAACACTGTACTGTAGAACAAAAAGCATCCACATCAAAAATCGAAAGCACGTTGAATTTAGTTCTTTGGATCCGGTGGATTCAGGACTGTCCGTGTATGTTTTACTGATCTTATTTGTCATGCAACATTTGTGGACTTTTGGGTTTTATTAACATCTCTGCCTACACTGTCAAGTCAACCACAAATTTACTCCTTTTGGGTGGCAAGTGAATTTTTGAATAGTCATCCGTGTGGTATTTTGCTTTTGCTCTCTAAACAAAGCAGACACTTCTCTAGTAGGGGTAATAAGGGTCTTCGAAGAGCAGATTATTCCTGTATGAAAAGAAATATAGGCCAAAACCGCTTTCTACAGGCTTTTGATGATCTCTGGCTACTGTATATTTTTGACTGCTTTCTCCTGTGATGTAATAATCATGTGGAGATAGCATCCAAGATAAATGGGGTCCAATCCCACCATATTACTTTAGAAAGAGAGTGCAGCAGTATTCTGACACATTGTTTTTTGAGATTACAGACAATAAGGTATCCAACTAAAATTCTCAGTAGTCCTAAATTGCTGATTGACCAAAACGTTCTCCCTAGATTCTAGGTGACGATGACGTACCCCTAACTTTTCATGCACAGAAATGCACACTTTATTATTAATTTATCAATTATATAACAATATTTTATGATTTAGTCTATTTTTTCCCCCTCTTTGGAAATATTCAACCAGTCTTCCTTTAATTTTTAAACTTTTGAAGTATTTTTCAATGTATTGTTTCTATAATGTATACATCGTGCCAAAACATTTCTTTTACAGAGAAACTGTAAGGTGTTTTGGCAATAGTCTAAGGACGTTTCGCAATATTAATGGAGAGACCATTTCCCATGTGCAATCGGGAGGGCTAGATAAGACAGAATGATTCAACAAAGGAACTTGATGGCACTAGCAAAATACACATAACATCTCATCAATTGATTATCACACACAGATGTATCTTTGGTATGGGGAGAAACGAATCAATGCAGACTATACACGAAAAAAATTCCTTATTTGTCTTCAATGATATCCATACTTAATCCGTCTATTTTGATGTCCCATGGATGTTCTGACTCCCTCTCTGTATTAATCTCTCCGGCGTCTGCTGGAAGTCTAAGCCAGAAGCCTGCTTGTTCATATTGAATACCATGGCACGTCATGTTAATTAGGCTACTATGCCAAACTTGGTGCTTCAAGCTAAGGTGGACCACTAGGATTAAGCTGTTTTCTCTCCCCATCCCCAGCCAAAAGCGTAGCATAAGCATGCATATAATAAATTCTCATCATATTGCGGGTTCAGGAAACCCACCACGTTTTCTCTCGCCACTTCCATCACAGTTTTGTATTAATACTACCAAAAGATCAAAGATTCTGCTCTGCACCATCTAAAGGCAACCAAAGACCACACGGCTTTTAGCACTGGACTTTGAGTGTATCATATTTGTAATGAGAAGCATGCACCTCTGAAAAAAACATTTTAGTGGGTAAGCCCAGTTTTTGAAATGGATAATATGTACATACCCACTACATCAACACTTAAAAAAGTTATTTTACTCTTAATGACCAAGGAATGCTGCAGACCATGGTAAATACATTAAATAATAATCTTTCTCAACCAAGACAATGGTTAGACTTCACATCATTAGTTCCAGACAATCATTCTTTAACGTATTTAATGCTACACAATCAATGGACTATGACACTGTGGAATGATATGTTTGACAGCTAAGTACAAACATTTCATCTTTTTTTTAAACACTCCTGTAGTAAAGTAATGTAATCTCTTCTTCCATGTGAAGACCAACCACACTGTGAAATGATTAAAAAGATTTAACAGAAACATATATTTAGATATTGAAACAAATTAGCACTCCCTTTTTAGCTCTTGTTATGTGAACCATGAACTTTTTCTCTTAAACTTAAGCGACCCAAAGCCACAATTCACAAAGGCTTTAGATTGGGAACAATCGGCAACACTTAATTAATACTCTTCTTTCAAAATAACAACATGATCCTTGGAATGAACATAAAACATATTGCATACTAAAACATTATTTTATCAATTTACTATATAGGTTAGATTTATTTGTTTAAAAATATTTATTGATGTAGGATTTTGTGTGTTAACTTAAAATAGTTTTTTGTTTGTTTTTTGTCTACAAGTTCTAGATTTAAATTGACAATTCTGGTCATCTTTCCCTTGAACCCTTCACATTTATGTTCATTATTACTTTTGTTAATGCTGGTACTACTACACTGGAAACTAATATTATATCACTTTAGACTTACAATACCTTCTAATGTCATAGCGTATTAAACGAGTCTCAGATCTCTTACATATCTTATCCTTCGTTTCCTCCTCCACATTCCATAAGAACTATTCTTCAACTACGTCATGAAGGCTTTACAATTTAGCTTGGCAAATGTAGCCTTGTTGACCTAATAAGTATAGCATTTTTATTAAATTCTGAGTCTTCTTCTATTTTCATTTCCGCTACAGATAAAAGGAATTTCTTTTTTTCAATGGAATCCACTGCGCATGCAATGATAAAGTTTTTCCATGGGTTGAACTACCACGCTATGTATGTCAATATTCTTTAGAAACTCAAGAAATCAAAACGTTGTGGAAACATGGGAAAATCACAATTAAGAAAGAGGATTCAACTTCAATTTCATAATAATTATATTACAAATATTCTTTACCGTATTGAAGAATGGCTTTATCATGTAAAATGTAAGAGTTCATGGATTCTTAATCCGGTAAACATATATTTATAGTACGATCATTGAATCATAATGGTCTAGTTAGTTATTACAGAGAAATAAAAATAAAACCCAGGGCAGCCGAATAACTAAAGTTTTGGACTCCAATGTCACTCCATGCCCATGTTTGTAAAGCGCATGAATGCTTATGTACCCTAGAAAAGGAAAAAAAAAAGGAGATTTGTTCCAATGAACTGCTTTGCTACAGCATATCAGAGTCAAAGTGTGAGAAGAGAGATCAGGTCTCCTGAGACCACTATAAGTATCAGCTCTTTTTATTCCATGTTTCAGGCTACTCTGCTGCCACTTCTTGCACCTCAAACATAGTACAGGATCCATTCTAGTCATCAGGCGCATAACTAGAAACCACAGGGCCATGGTGTGAAAATTGCCCCAAAGACCCCAACTTCACCAAGCAACATGTCTCAAAGTGCCTCCTTTGCCCTAACCATCTTGTGAGTGCCATTCTATCTGTGCAATCTTTACCCCAAACAGCTTATCTGTGCCTTCTTTGCCCCTTGCCTATCCCCCTCCAACATACACTCTGGAACACACATCTAAAAACACTTACACAAATTACACACACTTACTCATACTCACTAACACACATTCCATCCCACCCTACTTACACAGCCATGCTCACACACAAACACCTACACAGCCATGCTCACACACAATCCTCCCGGGCCTCCTAGTTGAGATTGCTGCAACCCCTGTAGTTACACCACTGCTAGACATCTTCCTTTTGTGACTAATTATTCCTTGTTCTGCTGTGTTGGTGTAAATGAGTCTAAGCAAGTAAGGTAGACATACAACATATCTACAGTAGAAGTGGGTGAAAACGTTCTCCTTATCCAAGAATTTTGTAAGGTATCACAATTCATAAACGTAAGCCATTCCAGAAACAATAATTTATTGCTTAAGTAGTGGTGAAACAAACATAAGCAGGATTCATTTCTAGTACTGTCCAGTATTCTTTTCATGTGATGAAGCTTTTTGGGGGAAGAATGACAGAATAAAATGTCAGATCTTGAGTTTCTTTACATTTTCTTTGTGTAGATCGGCAAATGAATAATATCATCACATTTTGAATTATGGTACTATATGTGATTAGATAAACTGGAAGGTATGTGATACATAACTTTGAGCCTTATCGAATCTTGATCTCATATTAACCTTTCATCCACTTTTGGTGAAAAGAAACTTTGTCCCTTTATAGCTTTTAGCATAACAATGATAAATAAATCAATTAAGACAACCTGCACCTTGTGCTTTTTTCTGACAATGGCGTGATTGTCTGAAGAGATATAAATATCTAAAGAGATATTTAGTTTCTAAATTGAGGTCAATGAAATCTGTGATCTGCTGTAGAAATTCTTAGCTTGTCTACTCAATATCCTGTTCTCACCCCCCCTTTTTTTTTAGCCAACCCTAACAAAGGCTGCTTGAACCAATCAACTGAGCACCTTAACAATAGGGGAATTATATTTTTACTGCCTATACAATAACATAAAGTGGGTCTAATCATTTAACTCATTCACACTTGGTAATTAGCCAAAAACAACAACACTGTCTCAATAAACAGTAGCAAGGTAATACAGCATGTAACATGTCCTTACTATATTGTATACAGTGCCACCTTATTTTGCACTCAGGTGCATGGAGGGATTCAATCAAAATCCTCTTTATGCATTTGTTCTGTTTTCCTGTACCCCAGAAATTTGCATTGCAGGAGATGCTTTGCATCAAACGCTAAGCAAAACACATGCGCTCATACTTCCAGTGGATCTTATAAGGCCATCTACTATAATAGAAAATAATTACATTTTATCATGCCTTGCATGGGTTAACATACAGGATCCTTGTAACCTTGCCACATTGTCTCAATAAATGCTTTCTTCTAATATTACAAAATATCGCTGTTTTAGTCTGGTTTTTTTTTATATAATTATCTTCATAATTCTGAGAATCAGTCATACAGCATTGAGCTGTAGTAACCTGTATTATGTCCTTTAATTTAAAAACCTCTCTGTACAATGATTTGTCCTTAAATCCAATTATTTTTTAATAATTCAAACAGATATGTGTGGGCCTTAAGTTAATTTATATGATCTTTATCTGTTCTTTTAAAACTAAAACGTGTTTGTACCATACCACAGTGCATTAATGAACAATGGCTTATCAATATTTGTATCGGAAAATACCTTGTCTGTAATCCCATTGTATTTTAATTCCCTTTCCTATAGCGCCATCTAGTGGAATGTAAAACCTGGAGCCAAAATGCGATGAGATATTGATACATGGTTATAGGTCAGTCTGGTTTTCCGTTTAACCCTTTAATGGGTACACATTTAGAAAATGATTGCTATCCCGTCTGACTTAACTTCCTGTATGTTGTTTATTCCTTCCCATTAAGTTATGAGTCCCTTATTGTTACATCCCTAGTTATTATTGTTCAGACGTGTGGGATGAAGAAAAGGGAGATACAGCCAGGACATCAGATTGATTAGATTGTCTAGGTTCACCACTTTTTGTTAGTGAAAAAGACATACCAATGAAAATTGAAACCTGGAGGTTTGAGAAATAATGCTACAAAAAGCATGCGGCAACCATGTGATTGATCAAAACAGCAGTTAGATGAAGCTTCCGGGTCAGATCCTGAGGTACTTGGGGAACTAAAAAAAAAAAAAAGAAAGAAGCAGACTTTATTTGTTTTTTTATCTTCAGGGATTTTCTCTGGTCTAGTATTGTCCTTGAACAGTGGCATAAAGCAGAAGTGGCAACAATAGCCAGTGACCTGATGGCACACACAAGCAATCAGGTCACGTGAGGGTAGAGATGTAGGACTGAGTGATGGGAAACCTTCCAGCATTTGTGACATCCAATTAGATTAAAACGTGCCATGACTTAATACTTATAATTAACTCCTTAATGACAAAGCCCGTACATGTACGGGCTCAAAATACATTGTTTTCAATGGGTTTAGGGACCGCCCATTGTCCTTAAGGGGTTGCACTTTAACATAAACATTTGGGAAATACAAGATAAAGTTCTTCAAGATTAAGTTTGCGACCCCATGTGCTTTTGCTAATGACGCTAGACATGGCATCACAAATTACATAATTAGTTATAATGTTATTACATCAAAAATTACACCATCAATGGCACTGATGTAATTTTATGATGTCATGCCTGATGTCATGCACAAAAGCACATAGAGGAATTAACTTAATTTGAAAGATTTTTATTTTGTATTTCAGATTTTTTAAGGACCAGGCTGTTATATTTTCTGTACCCTTTGGGACCAAGACTGTTTTAACACTTTTGCAGTGGTAATGTTTAGCTGTAATTCTGTCATTTAGTGTACTCACACAAGTTATATATTGCTTTTTTTCAGGACAAGAAGGGCTTTCTTCAGATTTTTGATCATATCATCTAATTTCCTATTAAAAAAATATGATGAAAAATTGAAAAAAACACTTTCTCACTTTTATTTAAAAATGTTTTTACTCATCAAAAAAAGCTAATGAAAAATCCTGCTAATAAGATTCTACTATTTGTCCTGAGTTTTGAAATACCCAATGTTTTTATGTTTTTTGCTTTTTCAAAACCAATTTTCTTCCAAATCTGGTCAATCTGCCCCATGTGCTATTTCGGGTATCTTTAAAGCCGTCAATGCAATTTACCCCATCACACCATATATTTTTGAAACTAGACACCTCAAGGTATTTTAAATGCTAGTATTTTAACCCTTTCCACTTATTCTAATACCACCTATTGTCAAACTTTGTGGTAGTAATTTATTTTGTGTTTTTATCACAAAAGTTCCACATCAGGTATGGATATACAGGTTCTGGTATATGTCACTGTCAAACAAGACTCCAATAGGTGTTCAGCAACATCTCCTGAGTACAGTGATACCTCCCATGCATGGGTTTGTCGGGTTGTTTGGGAGCTAAAATGCCACATTTAGGAAGTGCGCAAAGTTTAACTTGGAACTTTGGCATCTGGCCCTGCCTCCCCCTAGTCCTAAAAAGGCCATCTTTGGCTTCTTCAATTTACCCCATCAAATCATATATTTTTGAAAACTAGACACCCCGTGGTATTTCAAATAGTGGTATTTTAACCCTTTCCATGCACTAGTTTTACCACCAGCCTTTGTCAAAATTTGTGGTAGTATTTTTTTTGTATTTTGTATCACACAAATTGTACTTCAGGTGTGAATTTACAGCTCCTGGTATATGTCACTGTCAAAGAACACCCCAATATTTGTTCAGCAACATCCTTTGATTACAGTAATACCACCCATGCATGGGTTTGTCTGGGGTTTGGGGGCTAAAAGGCCACATTTGGGAAGTGCGCTTTTCCCCCCATTTTGGTTAGTCTGTACCTATGCCCTATCTGTGAAACCGACCACTTCAATTTACCCCATCAAACCATTCATTGGGTATTTGAAATGCTTTTATTTTAACTCTATCCATGTGAAGATTTTTGAGAAGATACAGCATTAATTTTAGCACTTCCTCATAATAATAAACTTTATTTTTGTATTTTAGTTATTTTATTCTTTTTTGAGTTTTTCTCTCTGAATGATTTCTCTAATGGTGACATCACTGCATAATTATTTTTAAATGTTACATTTTTAAAAAATGTTTTCATATTTTTTTATTATTTTTTAAATATTTTAATAATCACACTGTGATTAGAAAGTTGGGCTCCATTGACTTGCATGGTTGAATGCAGTACCTGTATTCAACCTGCAACGTGAGCCAGAGTTCTCAATGGGGTCTGGAAAGACCCTCTGGCGAACTTTCAGAACGTTTTTTTAAAAAACAATTTTTTAAAGGACGCGCCACCATCTTGCATTTGCACTCACAATGGCAGTTGTGACTGCTTTCCGGAGTTCTGTGTACATTTGTTAGTATATGTTTAAGTCTTTTAGCATGGTTGTAGTTGTGATACTGTGTAACTATTTTACTGTGTGTGTGTAAATATGTTACTGTGTAAGTATGTTAATGTGTTTAACCCCTTCAGTCCCCTATGGACGTACCGGTACGTCCTGCCCTGCCGCTACACTGGAGATCAGTCGTTTGCCTGGACCCCTCCCTGACAGCATTTCTGCTGCCCGATCTCAAAGGTTAGTGATTTAAAAAAAAAAAAAAAAATCACTAAAATAATACAATAAATAATAATAAAAACAACAATAAAGTGAGCTAAGGGATGTCATTGTGACATCACTGGCATTAATAACATTTTCAAGAGGTCCCTAAGAGGACCTCTAACCATTAAAAAAGATATATATAAAAAAATACAAAAAAAAATACAAAAGATCAAATAAAAAAGTATTAAAAAGATATTATTATTATTATTAATAATAATAATAAAAAAGGGGACAGGACAACGTCACCGCATCAAAAGGACGATGGATGGGGCCATGTACCATCAAATCTTCAGTGAGAACCTCCTTCCCTCAGCCAGGGCATTGAAAATGGGTCGTGGATGGGTATTCAAGCATAACAATGACCCAAAACACACAGCCAAGGCTGGCTCAAGAAGAAGCACATTAAGGTCCTGGAGTGGCCTAGCCAGACTCCAGACCTTAATCCCATAGAAAATCTGTGGAGTTAGCTGAAGGCCTACAAACCTTAATGACTTGAAGAGGATCTGCAAAGAGGAGTGGGAATTACTTGAACAAGTCTGGTGAAAAATTCTGTTTGTCAAAAACATCATAACTGCATTAATTTCCATGGTCATTACTTAGCACTTAGAATTGTTGAACTTTTCTTTGATATATATTTTCTATATTGTGGTGGTGCCTTCCAGCCCAAGGTACACCTATAGTTAATTTTCTTACCTCAAGTAATCTTTTTCCTATATATATAATATTTTACCTTTCATCCTCTGGCATATGTGAATAAGTGAGTTTTTTATTAATTTCATTAGATATATTAAAATAAATATTAATCTCTGCTAAATACCCAACTCTATCAACACATTGTCACTAAAGCACATTTGACAAGTTACCCTCTTGTGGTTTCCCCTGGCTTGGTTTGCACGTTATATCAGAGTGCAGAATGTAACAACATGAAATGAGAAATTGCCTCTGAGATGCAAAGCCAAAATACATGAACTGCCAGATGTCTCTTTTATGAGAGTAATTTATTGCCTTGCAAAATGTTAAATAAATAATACTTGCCTAAACTATGGTCCTTTGGCTTACTATAATAAAAGTTAATATTCCAAAACCCACCAATCAACTGGGACAAATCTATTTAAAGCAGATTACAGTACCATGAATATGTGTTCTTATTTTTGCAGATGAGTTATTTTTTTACACATTAGCTACATGTTATTATATTGACTGGAAAACAGATGCATCTATGAAGGTACATTTTATAGAAAAATAATGATAATATGAATGTGAAAGCGTGTTTTCTGAGACATATTTTATGGTATCCTAGTGACCGATATTATAATGTATGTAAAAAAAGGCTAGATGGAATATTAATGTATGCATGAAAGATTGCATGGATGCAAAAGGGAGGTTGTGCATAACCATTATATTAGTAACAGTTTAAAACAGGTACACATAGGAGCTCTGGACACGCCCTCTCCCCAGTCTTCCAATCCTGGGGGGTGTGCCCAGAGGCTCCGCCTGTCAAAGATCTGACTAGTCCGACCGACTACCTCCGCTGACTTTGGCCTGGGACAACACACTTTCCTCGGCTCCCCAGTCACTTTTTTTTTCTATATGTTCTTTTTAGCGGAAATACTGGCGGAGTATTATGACACCATACATGCCTAGATATATATATATATATATATATTGTATATTTACTGCATATATAAGTGTATGTGTATTTATTCCCTCCAGTATCACCCCATGTAAACTGATGTTGCTGTATTGCTGCCTGAGAACAACCTGTTGTATTCTCTAAAATTTTTCGCCTTAAATGAAATCATTTTGCCGGCTTTAGTGACATCTAGAGGCTGTTTTAAAATATTACATCTCTTGCATATCTCTCGGAATAAAATACTCTTATCCAAGTACTCTGCAAATTAGATGATGGACAACACATTTGGCTTCCTGCCCTTCTGGTTCTGACAAAATTCAGAGGGTTCTTTAACAACATTTTTTGTCTCTCACCATGACCCACTCTTTCTCACACTCTCTCTCAACGTCTCCCTACCTTCTTCGCCAACCCCTTCCATGTCCGTGTCTCCTTTCCCGCAGCTCCACTTCTTGCCTCTACTTTTTCTTTTGTCTTCTGTATTTTTATATAGAGTAATATTTACTCTAGGTATTTAGAACTTTCTATGTCTTTTACTAATGTAGATTTTTACGAACACATATTTATTCCTATATCACATACACTCATATCTATTTTTCAATATATTGTTGTGTTGTTGAGAATGTATTCAAATGATGAACGTCCTATAAAATATTGGTTGTTTTGGGCTTTTCCATCACTTGTTCAAGGGAACATTACTCAAAATATTATTCGGCAACTTTGCCTTCTGTCTCTGTTTTCCAGGCTAAGCCTGATAGTTACTTATGTCAGACACTCCTAATGCTGGTAAATAAGCGGTTATTTATCAAAATAATAGTTGTATCATTATCTTAGAGTGACTATTTGATTAGTACATTGGTATTCAAGATTCAATAGTAAATACCAAAAGCAGCCACATGACTTTGTATTTGTTACAAAAAGATAAAGTAAGAACATTGTGTAACATTTCTATGAATGCCAATTTGAACGGTTTCATATGTTTCAAGAGCTACACTTTTAGAACGGACATCCCTCAGAAAATACTTTAAATGTCTATGTGTAATCTTAATGGGATTAGTCAAGAATATGTAAGAGGCTAGCTATGGTTAGGGTCTTTAAAGGCTGGTGTGTTGGACGTCCACAAAGAACTACAGAGTTCTTCTAGGTTTACCACAGAGAAAACCACAGACAAAGGACGGTGCATGAAACAAACTATTGTTTGAAATGGAAGGGAAATGTGGATTGATGGGGAACATCCCAAATGTTCTTTGACCACACCAGATGGACATGCAGAGTAAACTTTAAGTCAAAGTGACTTTGGGTGCCACCCTTTACCATTTCTCCGCATTACTGCTTGCTTATTATTTAGCAGTATTTGTTCTAGAATGCTCATTGCCAGAATTGGGGCATGGAATCCATAAAATGGCTGTTGTGTACCATAAAACCTCACTACACAAATCAAAGTTACAGTATTACATGATGGTTTTGCTATAAAGCAAATTTATCACCACTCAGATTTATTCCAGGTGAAAGTTTGGATCTCCGGACCCATAACTATTGTTTATAATTTCAAGAACATCTGTGTTTTCCACGTGGAATTCAAAAACAACAGACATGTCGCCTCTGCCATAACTCACGTCCAGCTGCTTGTATCTGATGGCCACAGCTGCTAATTAGGTCCATTCTAATAAATATTTGTCAACATTTATTGCACCAATCCTCAATATCTATATATTTTGAGGTTGGGTCTTTCTGTGTTCTTAATGTAATCTGGCTCATAAATTCTTAGTAGGTTCATCCCATGATGGCCTTTAATAGTCATAGATCTATGCAGAAACACAACCTCAGCTACATCTTGCTCTTTTCAGAATATGTTTACTAAATGTAAAAACGGGGATGTTTCGCCTTCAAAATGGATTAGCTGGCCCTGAAGTATGAATAGCTAAATTGGAGAGATATTGAATATGATGTCATCAATTAATTATTTAATAATATCAGTTGTTACGTTTGGGTAAATGAAACCTGGTATTCATCATGGATCATCAAGCTAATTGGCTGCTCAAACCGGAGACCTCGGTTAGAGTAACTTTTAAAAAAATAAATCACATTCCCTTATAAAAGTATGTTTTCCATGTTAAATGCAATGTAACATGTATACAGTATTAACACAGTATTAATACAGTTTAACAGCGTAATTTGTCCAAAACTTGAGCACCTACAAGTGATGCAGCCAAGGGTTAAGGACCTTGTAGAATTGCAGTCTCAGATATCCACTGACACAAATCTGTTCCAAGGATAATGAGACATATTCTGGGCTGCATTTAAAACATTAATTTTGTTTTGGGATTTGGAGAGAAATTCAGACAGATTGTAAATGAGAGTAAAAGATTCTACTAAATATACTAAATATAGTCATGTAGGGAAAAAACAGTATGCAATGTGCTTGGAAGTTGTATTGCTAAAATTCTTCATTACTCACTAATAAAACTCTTGCATAAATAAAGAAATATCAAGAACAAAAATATTCTGGTGGATTAAAAAAAAATAAACAGAACCCAAATAAAATGCTTGGTGCCTTGTGGGAATTGACAAATGGGCAAAAGACGATGTGACGGGCGAAAGCTAGAATAATAAAAATAGTTCCAAGGAACTTTTTTTGTGTGGTGAGGCCAAAATAAAAGGGGGGCAGGAGGTGATTTGGAGACCTAGGACCACTACCTAAAACCTCAATGTATATATATTTTTTTCTACTTTCACAAGAATTCTCAGGGTGTCTACACCAACAAGGGCTTTAGGCAACATTTACACAAAGACTGGATCCTCCCTGTGACTAGGTAGTGTGCGGTAACCGATGTGTCTGGTTAAAGTCCTTTAGGATGCTTAATTACTGGGATACTGGGTTACACCCCTCAGTTTGAGACATGTAGTTTGTTATATGCTGAATTTGAATATGTGAGCTGGGTCAACATGTAAGTGGAAAAGGCCAACAAAATAAATATACAATAACTAGGTTTTATAACATGTTTTAGCCCAGTCTTAAATGTTCTGCATTCATTTTCACTTAACTTTTTTAACTTCTCTGAGTTTCCAGGTAGTTATTAATCACGTTTCTGTATTCCTCTTTAGTAGAGATGAATGATACAGTAGTAACAATACGGTTAGGTCACAATTTAATTGCATTGAACTGTTTCTTATTTCCAAGTGTTTTATCCAGGTTACTGACAGATGCCTTTATCATTATTTAGAATCTTGCATATCTTCAGGAAGAATTGTGCCAAAAAACCCTTCACTTTATTGGATTCTGCCATGAGTTTTCAATATGTCAAAACCTTTATTGATACATAGGTCTATGATTAAGCCTGTATGGGCGAAACGTGTAAGACGAGGACTCTGTGCTTTGCTTTTATGGTATTTCAAGAGGATCAATAAAGTTTTTGGTTTTATATGCACGCTTGGATACACTTGTGTTATTTCCCTCCGGAGTGCACTGCAGATATCTGCTCACGTGGCCTTTGGCACACGTGGCACTCTGCCTCCTGAAATGCCTTATACCTCCCTATATGCCTTTTAACCCCCTAAATGCCAGAGTGGCATATAGGGGTATAAGGCATTTCTGGAGGCAGAGTGGCACAAAAGGGGCTCAAAAGGCATATCATGGGGCACAGTGGCATATAGAGGGTTAAAAGGCATATCATGGGGCACAGTGGCAGATAGGGGGTATAAGGCATTTCTGGGGCAGAGTGGCAAGCCTGGGGGCAGATGTGCATAACTGGGGGGGGCAGGTTGGCAAATAAAAGGAAATAAAAACAATAAAATATTTTTCTCAATCATGGCTTTTATTAAAAAAAAATAGTTTACATAGTTTACTTCAATTAACATTTACTGGTAAAACTTTTTTCCTATAGGGTCGTCTTATATTCAGGCTTTTTCTTTTTTTCCTAAATTAATATTCAGATTTTGGGGGGGTCGTCTTATAATACGGTATATATATATATCTATATATATATATATATCTATCTATATATATATCTATATATATATATATATATATATATATATATATATATATAGATATATATATAGATAGATATAGATATATATATAGATATATATATAGATATAGATATATATATATATATATATATATATATATATATATATATATGATAATTTCCATGCACAAAAACGTAGCTCATTAGTAAAGATCAAGAACCAAGCCTAGAATAAGTTAGATAACAGTGCTTGTTACTCACGCTCTTTCAATATTTCTCCTGAACTTCGACATGTGACAGGTCTAAGAATATTATTTTAGGGATAATACAGATGTATGTCAAATTTTCATTATAATGAATATTTTTAGGTTTTATTTATTTAACTATACTTAAGTGATCTCAAGAAATGTTATTTATACTGAATCCATGCCAAATAGTATACACAGACCACTCAGTCCATTATAAAATAACATCCACAGAACCTCACTATTTCCTGAAAATGTGATTAGTGATTTTTTGACACATATTAAAACCACACACAGTCATTTCATGTATTTATTCTTGGCTAATTATGTATCATTATTACCACTGCAAATGAGATGGTACCTTTATAAGGCTCATTAATTAAGCCATACTTATTACATGTATAATAAGTGTTATCTGTAACATGTGCTAACACACAAACACACTGACGCTCAGCAGTTCTGTAATCACATATCTGTAATGGGTCTTCAAGTACAACATCTTTCCTTCTTATCTCCAAAAATACATTTTCTGGTATGATTCTATGATGGCAGGAAAGTAATTCCGCCAGATGTTTTTATGCCACATATGATACTCGAATGAGAAGAGTTTAGCTGGATATAGGTAGAGGTAGCTTTTATCAGATTGAATATTCACATGGGGTTTACACATTTTGTTGGCTCTCTCTGATGATCATTTTGACTAAAAACTATTCGATCTTCAAGAATACATTTTAATTATAGTTTCAAAGTATGGTTATGGGGTCCAAAGTCCCAAAGACCCCAAAAATATGTAAATGTAGATTCGTCTAGGCTGTTCTATTAATTATAGTTTGCATCTGTACAATGGTTATCATTACTTTATTGAATTTCCAGGAATTGTTAGCTCATATGGCTGAAAGAATTTTCTGTTCATTTGGAATTTGATGGATGGACTGTGCATTTTCTTGACGTCAGCATGATGGTTTTAGCAGTTGACTTGACTTTTAACCTAGACAAAAAAACCTGAATGATTTCTTTCTGGGTGCAGACTTATTTTTGTATATTTATGTTTGGTGCTCCAGCACCTACCTCCACGGCCACCGTCTTTTCGGTTAAGTACTGCTTAGTAGGACGGGTAGCACAAGTTACAGAACACAATGGTTTTAGCAAGGCACAGTCCTCTTACGTGTAAATGGGATAGTTGAGGAGATCAGGGGTCCCATGGAGCAGCAGCAGACTCCCTGTTACTCCACTAAAATACTGACTTCCCCAACTGACACCTTAATTCTTAGAAGGACTGCGGTAAGGTAGCATATCCTTTTTATAATTTAGTTCTTGATTTATCTGATATGTGACATCCTATCCTGATACTCAGCAGTAAGGATGTTATACAGAGCGAGGGTGGCCG
This sequence comes from Spea bombifrons, assembly GCF_027358695.1. NCBI lineage: Eukaryota > Metazoa > Chordata > Amphibia > Anura > Pelobatidae > Spea > Spea bombifrons. The sequence goes on from NC_071089.1 coordinate 106,013,435, forward strand.
ATGCCACTGAATTTAAGGCCAAAGACTGATTAAGGTCTGGGTCTTTACAAGGAAAATGGACAGACTAGATGGGCCAAATGGTTCTTATCTGCTGTCAAATTCCATCTTGCTATGTTTCTGTAAGAACATGAAGCATTCAGGCTTTCAGTTGATCAGACACATGGATGTCTGTTTTATTTGAGGTGACAGTATTTTAGGTTACAGATTTTTTTTTTATTACGATGATTATATATGAATTGGCATCCAGAAAGTCCACATACCATTAGAAATGCACATTTTAGGTAAAAGAATGTTTTGATTTTCCTTAGGGTCACACCAAGTTGACAACTCAGTTCCAGAAAGTATTAGTTGAAGGACATCATTTAAGTGTAAACCGTGTGGAATTAACATCAGTGGGAAAGCTAAGCCTACAGAGTAAAGAGTGATAGCCGAAAATTGGGTGACCTGGTACTTTAGGTTTTATAAAACCAGCCTTGATAGATTAGGTCAAATAACACAGTATGCTATAAGATATAAAGCGAATGGCAGTTGTTTAATAACCGTAGAATAAGGGTAAGTAACTGCAGTCATGATTTTCGTAAACATTATAAAAGATTATTGATTGTGTTGCGTGAATGATATAAGGAAAATATGGCACGTGTACTGGATAGAAACGTCTAAAGCTGTTAACATAATACAGCAAGCACAAATATGTATGATTTATCATAAGACTGTCAGGATAGAGGGGATGAGAACTTTCCTCATTTGGAAAACGTATAAAGAGTCTGGAAAGCCTCAGATCAGGATATACAAGAACAGTATAGGGCTGTAGGGAGGAGAGCAGTAAGATGAATGAGTTGCCTTGCTAGGAATGTTAACTTGGTTTGTCTTCTAGTTCATTTACAGCAATGTGTTTTTATTTCCAAAATATCCATCTTCATATATATATATATATATATATTTGTATTTATTAATATTTGTATTTTTGCTGCATTTTTAATGAATGTATGCACAACAACATTCACAAGGTCTGGCTGGGAGAAGTAAATATGAATTGGCATCAATAGAAACACTGCATTTGGCTGTTAACACTTATTAACCCTTTAAAGAATTTAATTTTGAAATGGAATTGGGTTTTGCTTAACATGCTTCATTAGCCTTAGACTAAATTTAACTTTAATCACAGCAAGATATTTTCAATGACAAGCAGATAACATTGTTCATTAGCTTAAAGACACAAAGTTATGACTACCTTGAGAGGAAACATTAAAATATAATAAAATTGTTAGCATATTTCACAAAGCTGTTGAGTGATACACGAATGCATGCTTTTATACTCACATCATAGTTGATGTACACCCAATAAATGGTTATATATGACTATTCTGATACTCTTTGAAAGGCTACCATTCTGAGTCTGCATTTGCTTAATCAAGGAGAGCAAATGCCAATAGTAGCTTAAAAACAATCCAGCTACAATGTTAGACCTGACAAAGCCAAGGAAATAACTTCTTTGATCACATGTGAAAGTTGTTTAAGGAACACTCTCTTACAAGTTATACATTCTTTCCTCAATCTGTTCACAGCGGACAAGACATTAAATTAAATACAGAGAACTCATTAATAACATAAAGCAGCAACACTTTTATTCAAAAGATGAAATAATAGCAGCACCAAATGTATTGCAACTATTTATTTTATTATTTGAATATAATATCATTTTTCATTTTTTTAACAGCTGGTTCTCATAATTCTTTTTGTTTTACTTAGTAATGTGGTAGGGCCTATGGGGAGTATATGGCCCTAGGCTAGTTGAGTAGAAACTTGTAATTGTGATAGAGTTGGGCAATTTATTGTTGAATTGTTGTTTTTCTATCAGGTTCACCAAGACTAGAGTAGTCACAATTCAAGATGGCTTAAACTGCTTCTCTAGTCTGTGTCCTTTTGTTAATTCCTAGAAGCTCATATGTCTACAAAAGTGGTTGGCTACTGGCTTGCTGCATACCTTTTATATTATTAATTCCCCAACTGCTCCCTCTTCAATCATCCAAATTATATGGAGGCTGGCAACCTTTACCCAAAGAGATAATACAAATATATTTCCAAGTACACACATTTGCATCACAACTCCACAATTTTCAATGTTTGCTCTTCACTTCTGTGTAGGTTGTACATACAAAATCTGAAAGCCCAGGTAGCACTTGCACCTACATATGAAATTACAGGAAATAAACAAAATTCAGTAGTCCATCAGCACAAGGACCAGCTGCTTTCTCACTCCTTTCCAAGCCGTATCTAAGCATAAACTTGAATGAATTGGTCAGATGACAACTGGATCCAACATGTACTCCTTTCAGAATGTAGCATATAACCTCCTTGGCACACAAGGAATTTACATCATCATTAACATCATTATCACCATTACATCCAGCATGTCAGCACACAAGAATTCACATTCAAAGGGTTCTAGTGAATTCCCTTGTTTGACCATCTGTTGTTGACCCTAGATACTGTATATAAAACATCAATTAGTTGTTCTTCCTTGTTACTGGGCACGTTTCAAGATAACAGATTCCAGCATAGCCTATGTGTTTCCTGATTTTATATGACCTTGCCATGACTTATTATCTACAGATGTATTGCTATAGCTATAGGTACTGAAGCGCCAGTGATGCTCCAAAATAATAGTAATGTTATTTTATCATTATGTCCAAGAAAATATGGTGGGAATACATTACTATGATTTTGACTTCCCAGTTTCTAGGAATTCTGTTAGGGAAAGAATGATAGATCATGTGGATTCTATAAGACCACATTTTTTATAGACAATGAGAAATGTAAAACCAAAGCTTAATGAATATAGAATAGTTTGGTGGAGGAAAGCAGGGATCCAGGCATTATAATTTCAGCATTTTGTTTTTCTATATGGACAGAAGGAAAACAAGGGTCACAAATCACGAATCATGTAAACACGTAGGTAAATAGTAATAGAAACTGCATTGCATCTCAGTCCTAATAGAATACAGTCCGACATGCCAATTTTATGCACCCTTCCTTTAATTTGCTATTTCAGTTTTAGAATTTATCACAGAAACCAGGTTACTGTTTACATCTGTTTTAATTTAAGTTGAAGTCTGAAAACTTTCTGGCACTTCTCCTATAAACAAAAGTCATTTTTACTGTTGGACTAAAATCAGACAATGTATTGACTATATTGCATGAAACAGAATCAATGCGAGTTTGGCTAATCGCACGTCGTTTGCCATTTCTTAACAGAATTCTTTTGAGAGATCTCTAAATGAAAAACGTTATTGAGGAACACAGTGTCCCATAAACAGAATTTAGTTTTTATTTGCCTAGTTAGGGGATATGGGGGCCAGGACAAAACATAAAACTCTTGAAGAAGTTTCTTAAAGCTAAAAAAAAAAAAATCTTAAAATGTAGCTAGAATACCAAAGTAGATGGAAATGAAGATGATCACTTGCATGTATGGGTATAAAAACCAACAAATGAAATAAACGGCTAGCAATTAGCCAGAGAGAAATGTCTCCCCCCCCCCAAAAGGAATAACGTCATGAGATACCATGGTAGTTTAGGTCACAGAGAGCTGAAAACTTTTTAATTAGTTCGGGAGAACAAACTTTGTTAGATTATATTATATGTCTGTCTAAGCATCACCTGCAGAGGGTGCTGAATTTATTTAAATACAGAAACATCTGGTTCACCAAACTGAAGTTGTAAGTGCTATGTGCCACATCATATCAAATATGGAAAAACCTAAATTAGAAAATATTAAACCATAGAATAAACAGAATAATCAAGTCACAGTATTTAAGGACATTATACAGATGAACACTAGTAGCTAGTTTTGTGGTTATGTGTTGCTGTTTTGAAGCAAATTTCTCTAGTATGTTCTAAAACTACCTATATAAAAACTTGTACTGGATATCATACCCGTGACCCGCTATAATGGTCATCCTTGGTGTGTGTTGGACATATCTGGTATTGAGACTTATCTCTATCCTGCACTATAGAGGACTTCCCAATGGCCACCAGAACTACGTCAAGGCATGTGGTGACAGGGTGCTGAGGAGATAGGGGTACTGAGCGGTTGCTACAAAAGATTTCAGTGACTGGGCAGCGTCCCTCTCACCCTGCTCTCTCTCTCTCTCCTCCGCTCCCTGCCGCCATGACATTAGGGCATGAGCTAGCAATGTATAGAGGAAGGCCTACTCCCCAGTAGACTTGAAGGGGGGTAAGATCTGGGCAGAGACCATGTTAAATTTGATCAAAGAGTGGACATGGTCAAACAGCACTGCATCCTAAATATAGACTTGGAGGGCTGGTACTTAGCTATAATTTCCAGAACCTTCTGGTATGGGCTGGAATATGAGAAGAAATCTCCCTCGACAGTTTTTAAAGAGCCCAACAATGTATGTTGTTTCTTCTGACTTTAACCAATTACATATGTTTTTTCTTGTAGATATTTAGCTTGTTCTAGGACAGTTATAAATATTGTCACAACACATACAACGATAAACACCATTAAGCACCTAGGAATTTGATGTAATAACATTAAAAGTGTATAAATATACCTGAGTTATAGTTATACTCAGCTAAGAGAAATTACATTCATAAATTATGTGCTTCATAATTACTAATATAATTCTCATTTCCTGTTTGTGCATTATTGGTTAATCCATCTACTTGCCTTAATTAACAAAACTAATAATGCAGGTGACTGTGAAAATACTGAAAAAAGAATAAGGATGCTTATATGTATTTAAATTAATACAATAAGGTTTTTTGTAAACATGCAGATGAAAAATACAATATAATTTACACATTATTTTATAGAACTATGATGGTAATTATTTATTACCAAATTGCATTCATAGTTAGGCTTTAAGGTAAATACAATGTAACTAGGGTCAAACTGGTGATGAGGGGGGAGCCCTAGCACTTTAAGGCCAAGGGCTGCCTGATAACGTTCATGCAGCCAGCATCTGGATATGCGTGGCTGCATGCTACGTTTTAATGGTTCCAGCAACAATTATGAACATGGCAGTCCCACTGATTCAGCTCTTTGGTAAGCAATATAGCCATTAAAAATATGATAGGACTCCTTAAACTTGGGGTACTTCGACGTAGTGGTCGGCAAACTAATATATGGCTATAGTGTATAGCGTGACAGAATCTTATTTTGTTTAACATTACACAGTTTGTCACTTTTTTAGAAACAAAACGTTACATTTTACTGTATTAATTATAACTACAATTATGGAAACAAGCGTTTTGTACATCTGTCAGTATGCATACTCTGGTAAATTGTTTTTTAGTTAACTCAAAATATTAAAATCTCCATCATTGTAACTAAAGTGCCAGTCATTGTGAAATGTGTGATCAAATGTCATCTCCCTGATGTTTATTATTGTCATTCCTCAACCAATTTCCTGTTGTAGTTGGGGGAGGGGCTTTGTAGCTGGTGCTAGGTTTATGACAACCTATGTAAACCTATCCAATCCTACAAACATTTTAGTAAGCAAGGTATTGATATTACACCCCAGACATAAGGGATGCCTTAAAATTTGGGTGTAAACATGGGTGACAACTATCTATGCATTCACAAACTTTAAATAGAAAATTTTAAACCCAACCGACTTTTTTGAATTTGATAGAGAAATATTTAAAATCCAACTGGGACAAAACGCAGATGTCAAATATCTAAAGCAAAAAAATAGAGGAAATCTGATGGAATTAAGAGTTTATGCCCAAATGAACAAAATATATTGAATGAAAGGTTACCAAAGTTGAAGAGAACATCTGGAGTTGCTTTCAATCATTTAACATTCAATTCTCTTCATATGGCCATAAATAACAATGACATATTGAATTTCAATCACACAGACAATGTTTCCATTGGCGTTGTCTGTTATGTAGTGTAATGCTGATTACAAGAACAAAAATATTCCTTTGTCAGGATTATCTAGTAAAGTGGATTAAACATTTGTATTTAGACAAAAATTGAAGAATTGTCCTCAATATGTGAAACTATGAAGAGGACAATGTTAATTGTGCCTTTCTGGAATGTAACAGGTAGGAGTACTTTAATTTACTCTTAGAAATATAAGACCAAATATAGTCTTACTATATTATCTACCATGGTAAAAGTCATTAAATAACTACATGAAATGTCTACATCTTTAAGTGCACTTTACCAACCTGTAGTAAACCTACCATAGCTCGGTACAAAACATATTTCAAGGGCAATCACTTTCATCTGTATATACATTGTTATCCAACGTATTCATGCTAGTATATTCATCCAAGGACAACTATGAGTATGACTTTTACTGTGATCATCTCAACTGTGATGTTCTCAATGACAATACACTGCGCCGTGACTAAATGTTAATTCAGAACAGATACATCTGATGTCTAATGACCATGGTGCCAAATATCACATCAAATATATGTGACCATGTATCATGGGGTTTACAAACTTATTGTTGATTTTGTTCTAATGCACAGCATTTGAAAAGCTCAATGCAATGAAGAGATAGACCATCTAAAAGTATTTTAAGTAAAGCATGCATTTGCAATATACTCTTTGGAGTATGATTTGAAATATGACTCTCCATTTCTTGGTATGGTACTGTATTTCTTTGCATGACGTTGTTGTTATGAGGCATATATGAGAATTGAATATTGTTACTAGAAGTTATCTTATTAACTCCACCTTGAAAAAGGAAAACCTTTACAAAAAACATGTTTTTGGACAGATGAGGTCTCCTCCCCATTTGACTTATGGAGAAATAGTATTTGAAGTATTCTTATAAGAAATGTATTACTGCAATATTAAGGAATACGGTCCTTTTCAACACAGTAATGAGCAGAAAAAAAATAAAATCATTAACAGAAAATAAAAAAACATACTTTTTTTTTTACACACATGGTGCTCATTGCAGTATAATTACCATATGGGTATCATTATAAAAATAAATTATTTTTGATTATCTTTAAATCATGCTTTAGTGTTGTTTTTTTCCTTTTTAGGTAAGATATCCAGAATTTCAAAACTGGAAAAACCTTATCTATTTCATTTTTGGCTTGTAGGATATTCCAACATGTGAGTAATGCATTTAAGAAACCACACTGAGATGTAATTTCCTCAGTTTGCTTTCAATGTTTTAAAACCATTTTCTACTATGAAATAAACTCCGGTTGTCAATAGCAATCAAGAAACCTAATTATATCCCTAGGTGCTGTTAACACTTTGATTAAGTGTCTTTCCTAAACTCGGGTCCCCCAGTTCCATGTACTTTACTGACACTTGACACAAACATTGCAGGTTTAAATTGTCCATTTGGGACAACACGCTTGACATTGTTAAAAAGATCATTAACTTTAAGTCTACTCATATATTTGTAAAATCACACCAATGTACAGATAACATTAAGTGAACCGAAAACGTATAACATTTTAAACAGATGGTTAACATCTGCATTGCATTAAACCAAAGGATAAATCATTTATTCTGCAAACAAATACAGTAAAGGGATTAAAAACATAATTTACATTTGTGATTATTATTAGTACACATTAATAAAACACCATTTTAATATATAAGACAATATCAAGGACTGAATCGGTTTTTTACAGCGGGAAAAACACAGGAATGGTTCTTATCTGGCCGTAAAAAAATATTTGGGATGTTGCACGCTCAGAATCAGATGGAGTTTTCAAAAATATTTCTTACTGCCGTTTTGCTGTTGACAACCAGGATTTGTTTTTCTGTCACATCTAATCTATCAGTTTTCTTTTTCTGTTTAATGAAATTTCAAACTACCGATCCCTGTTTTTTTTATTATAATACTTTAAGTTAAATCTTTTTTTCCTAATAAAACAAATAAATGTATGTTTTTTCTTCTTCATTTTTTTTAATGTAATTTACTTTTCAAACATGATTTCTTGTGTTTTAATGAATTCAATTAATTGAAATGAAAGGACCATTTAAATAAATTTGCAAACTTTCTTTGAAAGCAGATTTTTTAAATTTTGGTTGAACGTATTTTTTTAATCATATGGAGAAAAGGTGATACAAATCTAATATGCATTATTCTGATGTATAGCTAAATGTCAGTTGAATTAACTTTTAATTTGTAACTGGCTTACTGCAGAATAACTGGGCTATGTTAAAATAAGTTCAGATACAGTACATTACCAAGTAAAATTTAACACAGAATAAAGCATTTTGAGAAATACAGGATATTTTTCTAGTTGAAATTTCAAAAAAGATGAAAATTATTTTATGCCTGTTTAAAACTAGTGCATTCTTGTTATCTTAAAAAATAATCACAGCAATACTAAAATACTACTATGTGCATTTTAAAGAAAAAGGGTCAGTTATAAGTATAAAAGCACACTTACGCAATTATAATTGTTGAAATGAAGTATGGGAAAAAAAGGTTCTAGTCTTTTTTCATTAGAAATTAATCTTATTTTTAAACCTGTTTTTTTTTTTTTTTTTTTTTACATTTCCCAAAATTTTGTTACATTTGTAACTATATGCCACGAGAGATGATGAATAGATTGTTATATATATATTTGAGTTTTTTTATCATTATTATATTTGTTGTTTTAGAGGTAATGAGAACATTTTAATTGTCCCCGAGTAATTTCTTCATGCCTTTTTCTAACACAACATTTCTCTAAAGGGATATTCTGGGATAATGTAACTATTTTAGAGAATACCTTGTGGCCAGTAGTTATGTCCAGACTAGTTTTCGCCACATTCAAGGTAGAGTGCTATGCTTGGATCTTTTCATACTACATTAATTTTCCCTCTAATTTTGCCAGATTGTCAAACCCGTAAGTGGTATAAACAAAGATGCTGTTCCACTTGGAAAACATTAATTTCACTCTCTAATATGCCAAGAAAATAAGCCTTAGCAGATCTCTCGTTTAGATTATGTTTAGTCAGTTAACAATAGCACAGAGTTTTGAGAAGCCTATAGCAACAACCCACAGTTGCCTGTTTTTGTGTCACATGATAATTAAGTGTTCTCGACAAAAGTTCATATGATTAAATGATTTCTGTATTTAAATCATATTGGGTGTTCAACACTACTAGAAAGGATTTTTCTAATGCTACAGATAGTATTACAGAGTACAGAGTAGGTATAGCACCATTTTAAGAGATTAAGCCTACTATACAAAAATAATATACAGGGACCTTTTATCTTGTTTAGTGGAGTTATGTATACAGAAGGATTGTAAAAGTCAGAAGAAACATTCCACTGTTTAAATTAATGATTAGATATTTTGTACCCAGTTTTATAAGGGTTGTTCATAAAGAAAATTTACTCTTCTGACCTCAAATCATGGAAGGGAAAAGATGCAGGCATGTTAGGGTTTCAAAGTTTCAACATAAAAGCTTTCCTCAATTTAATAAAAAAAATTCAAACGTTTGATGTTGGGTCAATGTGATCAGATAAGATACAATGATGTATCACCTTTCATATTTCATTTTCACAGCGTGAAATCAAGATAAAAATCAAGACTCTCAGTTTACTTGAGTAAAGGGATGAATACCAGATTTACTTACAGCCATAATCACATTCTAACAAACTTTCAATTGGCTGTGGAGCAAGTTAGGTGTAAGAGCATAAAAATACACCACAAGATGCTACATATATTGCTTTATATAGCGCCATCATATTCTGCAGCTCTGGGCGATGGGTAAATAGGATATAAGAACTGGTGCATCAAAGAACAGTTTGGATGGAAACTAAAGGTGAGGAAGACTCTGCACAAATGAGCTTCCAAGCTAGAATTTAGTATTAAGATACAGCCACAAAAAAACTGTTACATTACACGTGTCTTTGTTTAAGTCACCAAATGCCACAAGGGTCTGCGAAGACCAATTTTTAAGCTGTATATACAAATGAAATGAATATTTATTAGGGGATTAGAATGTGCGAACTGAAAGAGATATTTAAAGACCAAACTGAAGTAAACTTTTGAGAATGTACCAGAAATAATGTAGTATTTCCAAGGGAGTTCTCAGAATGAAGCAAGCTGAAATATCAAAATTAAAAACATCTGTGCTTGATTATTACACTGAAACTAATACACATTAGACTTGTAAAACCAAAACTATTAAACCAACAGTAGTTTGTTTTATTACAATTTAGGTGTTTCTGAACCTAGGATTAATGTAAATGTGTCCACAGATATATGTCAGGAAGTAACAAAAAAAATAATAAAGTCCACAGCAGTCCATGTGAAAGTAAAGTTTTTAAAAATTTTGTATCAACTTGCCAAATAAGCATCTAATTCGCCTGGAAGAATCTGTTTGCACATTAACTTTGAGATTAAAAATATAAAGCCGTTTACAAGAACATCAGAATATGCGATGAAATGTTTATCAAATAGTCACATATGAAAAAAAGTAAAATACGAAATGGTTTAATAAAACATTTCATAGTCACACCTGAGAAATGGGATCTGATTACCAGGTGTCCAGGACGGTGTGGTCAGCTTCTTGACAAAGATGATCTTTTTACACTAGACAAGGGAGTTTTCAGCATTATTCCTATGGGGTTCATTCACTAAGGTTTGTAGAGGAGTTGCCGATTAAACTCTTTGAATTCAGTATGCATTATAAGGGGCAATCCTTGGCTAATTGACCTGTTAGGTTGAGCTGTCTCTGAATAATGTACGGTTTCATCATTAAACCAACTTTCAAGATTTAAGTATGCTTTATATAGAGCTATATATATTTATATAGTTGGCATTTCGTAATGTAAAGTGAAATTAGTAATTTTTTACGCTACCTATATATTTTTTTATCAGGAAAAGTTTTCTTTAAAAAATATATTTTCAAACCTAAAAAGTAGGTGAAAATGAAAAAAAAAACATTCTTCAGTTTACTCTTACAGATTATTAACAAGCTCAAGTATATTGATTTGCAGACACCTGATATGCCTGAAATTGTCATCCCTAATTGGCATTTACAAGCAAATACTACAGGGTTCTTATCAATTTCCCCCCCAAAATTTTTTTGGGTATGTTAGGACTAGAGACTTAATAGTACTCACACTGTTTAAAATCCACAAGTGTATATATTTAAAAATAAATAAATAAAAAGCAGGCAACCTAGGCTATTTGACAAAGGTAATTCTACCACACTGGCTTCCTGCCTTCTATAAGGAGCAGGAGATGGACAGCTCCAGAGGGCTACTACTAATGCTGGGGTGAGAATATGTCCTGCATTATCTTGGAACGTTGGATAAAGGTAATTATTATTATTGTTTACTGATTTATATCGCACCATCATATTTTGCAGTGCATTTCATAACATATATTGTATGATGTAAGGTATATTTGTGTGCATGTGTTACTGTACAGTGTTAATTTCAGGAGTGAGTGGTGTGAAGGAGAGGAGGAACATAGTGTGTGTATGTATGTGTAAGTGTATAGTGTTACAACCATAAGTTCATCCTTGATTTTCAGTTAGATTTCTATTTTTAGTATTACTGTGTATATGATGCACAAATCCATTACATACCCCATGCATATGAAGGCTTAAAAAAGGCGATTATATTCTTTCATATGTCTTATGTGTTTTTGTAAAATAACTATTTTTAAAAGTTGCCTTACTTAAATCAAGTGTTTCTGCACCAAGCGCTCACGGAGATAGAGCTTACAATCTTTGCAGGAGCTACATGTCAGGGGATCACGCTTAGTTACATATCATCAAAACACGGAACTCTCCAAGCTCTGCTTCTCATGTGAAATTAATCCACAATTATCCATACAGTGTTTTTGTCATCTTTAATCCGTCAAACTCTGACAAAGACCCAAGAAACAAATTTGCTCTCTGGAATCTTTAGTTGTTATTTTCATTATGTACCGTATTTCAGTATAGTATTCTAGATTATTTCCAGAGGGGGGAAACTATTTGAAATAGATCCTTGTTTCTTGGGTCAATCCCTAACAATGGTCACAAAAATACCAGTGAAATATAAAGAATTTTATAGAATTATCTGTCTTTGTAACATACATGTGAGATCTGGACTGGACTTCGCCATCTGGCACACAGGACAAACGGTCAGTGGGATGGATGCTTAGAGCGGAGGAGACAAATCTATACTGCTGCTCGAATTGGTCCGTCAGTCTGTGGCATACAAGCATAGCGTGTGCTGTTTCATGCTACGCAAATAAAGACTAAATGGAACCTTTTAAGCAACTTCTATGGCAGCAACCAACCAGTTCTGGGTTTTGTGTCACATGACAAGTGTTCTGGGCAAAATATTTAAATGAAACATTAATTTTAATCATGTATTATTTCTGGAAACTATCTGATTTTTAACTGTATCATGAATTACATTGTATTTAATTACAAAATATTACTTTTTATGTAACAAAGTACAGTAGGTGGAAGACCAACATTTACCAGCTCACCTGCGCACCCAGATAAAGTAGGTTGATTTATTAGTATGTAAATGCTTTCTAAAAACACAAGAAATGAATGCATAAACCATTCAACTTACAAATCAAACATTTATTGTCATTTAACAGAAAAGGTTATCAATGTATAACTTAATATATGCCTTTAGCTAAAGAAATGTAAACATTTAAATTTCATCTGTTATTGAAAAAAGTGTCTGTGTCTTCATATCAGTGCTAACATATGAACTGTTACCAACAGCAGGTAAGACTTCAGGGTCCTTACTACCAATGCAGTCAAACTGCCAAATTCATAGTCACATACACTATGATAAAATGCAGTATATACCACGGCTAAGAGTCTGCTTGCATATAGCTAGAAGAAAAAGAAAGAGAAAAGCGGAAAGAGAAAAGCAGAAAGTTAAGAACAGAGGGAAAGACAAAAAAGAGAGGGCTGATTTTGGCATTCAGTTTGATGTTCCAGTGCATGGCACCTGATATAAAGCCTCCGTATGCCTCAGCTGTGTTAGGAGAAAATGCATCCATCCAAGAACCCAGGTGCATGTATGCGATAAGTTAGGTTATGTGTTAAATAATAATGCGATGTTAAATAGTTACTGATAGATCATTTCAAATGTAGCGTTTCCTCGGTAGCTAACAGAGTTTACAGCATATTCCATATCACACTAATTTACTTAAAAGAGAAAAAAATATCAAGTTCATCACTTTAATAAGTGTTATTCCAGTTCATAACAAATGTCAGCTATACAGAAACTCAGTTGTCCATGCACACCATTACCTGTGCCGGGCAATGGGATTATGGCTACTGCCGTATGAACAATTTTAAAAGTTTAGTTTTCAAATTTTAATAGATGATTAGAATTATGCTCATAGACAACTGTATGCATTATTTGATCGAACAATTGATTCTTAATCTTCATGAAACTTATTTTTCATGTATGATTTCTTACATGCATCTATTATCCAGGAAAAATATTTTACTGATATATAAATTATTTAATAATGGCACTAAAAATCCAATACCTTTTTAAAGTATTTTTTTTTAAGTGTTTCATATCCATGAATGTACCTTATGAAAATGATTTTCATATAAAAGTGCCTGTATATTATATATTATCTAAAATGTATTTTTTCATTTTTATGTGCATTGTCACAAATATCAAGTATATAATATTAAAAAAAAGTAATAATTATATATTTTTAGAATCCCAGTGCATTGGTACTTGTTTGAAAAGCAAACAATTCTTCACTTAGCTAGTTCAACATAATTTGCTGGAAAAATACCCACGTTCCTTCTTAGCTTCCCCTCCCACCAATCATCTTTAGAGTCGGTTTTTGTTAATACTGTAATTTTGTCGCCAACTTGGAAAGACAGGTCACCTGGCTGCTGTCCCTCGAAAGGATAGACAGCAATTGCAATCAGGTATTCACTTCTTGAATTGCCTGGGGAAAAAAAAAGACAACAATTCTGTTATATAAAAGGTTCCTGCAACAAAACTGTCTTAGCTGCTTCTGCTGGAGAGAACTGTTTATATTATTCATTATATTTAAATGATATTATTATTAATTATATTAAAATGTATATTACATTATTTTATATTATTTTAGCCCTCTTCTATTATTAGTCACTACTCTTATACAGTGGCAGAGAATAGTTTGTCTATATCCATAGAATCGGCTTTGTTTTGTAATGTCAACAACAGTGAAATGACAAAGGTTGATAGAAAAAAAGGTCATAATCTAAAACTAGAGGGACAGAGGTTTAAATGTAATGTAAGGAAGTTCTACTTTACAGAGAAAGTAGTAGATAAATGGAGCAGCTTTCCATCAGAAGTGGTAGAGGCTAATACAGCGAGGGAATTTAAATATGTATGAGGTAGGCATTAAGCTATTAAGGTCTGGCAGATTAGATGAGCGAAGTGGTTCTTATCTGCTGTCAAATTCTATGTTTCTATGTACTGCTACATTTCAATTTGTTTAATTTATGGTCAAGAATGTTTTTCATCCTATTGGAAATTTGCAAAACAATACCAGATTTAACAGAAGAGTGTCATTTCACATACCAGTAAACCCAAACCCCAAGGATACGACACATTCTCTTTTTCAACGTTAACATTACAATATTTTTTTTTTCATCAGCTCTACACTGAATATGTAGGGGTCTCATGATCTCATCACGCCTCTACCAGTACTCAACCGAACTTAATAAAGCAAAATAAACAGCAAAAAATGATTATACAAGGAAATAATGTTGGAAACAATTTCAGACAAGCAGCCTGGACAGTACTAATTTTTGTCAGGAGTCAGATCATATTACATAAAAGATTTGCGGCCAAAAATGCATATTTTGATTGATGTGTATTCTTATGTTTACAGTCATAATTAGTTATCCAAATGCCAGCAGCCCAAGATAAGCTGGAATCAACGTATTGGATAAACATGTACTCTAAACGCCTGCTTTCCTAAACTAAGCAACTACTTTTACATAGTTCCAACATCAACAGTGACATAAAAATACATGGCGAACTACAGAAGCATATAGCATATTTTTCATTAGTCGGAGAGAAAGAGTGAACCAGTGTATGCGAGCACCAACAACAAAACTAAAAAAGTCTATTAAAAACAAACGTCTATTAATGTTTTTTTTAACGTCCTTCCAAAAAAAAGCGTAGAACAAAAACAAAAAAACACTTTGTTGCCTACAAGCCAAAAATAATTTTCAAAAATTAAAATAGTCTGTGTGTGTAAAGAGATTTTTTTTGTCCCTCTAAAGCATTAACCCCTAAAGGAGCAAGGCTGTTTTAAATAGGGCTGCAACTAACGATTATTTTAATAATCGATTAGTTGGCCGATTATTTTTTCGATTAATCGATTAATCGGATAAAAAAATGTAAATTTTTCATTTATTTAAAATAATTTACTAAACAAATGATGTTAAATACAAACAGCAGAATAAAAAAAACTTTGATAATACATTTCTTGTCTTTATTTCCCAACCAGCCCCCCAATATATGCACATTTGAGCCCAGGCTTGCTACGCTGCCTCCCAGACATGCCATGCTGCCCCCCACATATGCCACGCTGCCTACCACAGCACTCCACGCTGCCTCCCACATATACCACACCACGCTGCCTCCCACATATACCACACCACGCTGCCTCCCACATCTGCCACTCCACGCTGCCTCCCACATCTGCCACTCCACGCTGCCTCCCACATATGCCACACCACGCTGCCTCCCACATCTGCCACTCCACTCTACCCCCCACATGCCACTGTGCCTGATACGCCTTATATCCCCTGATACCCCACTCCATCCTCCCCAGACATGCCACCCTGCCCTCCCCACATATGCCACGCCATGCTGCCTCCCACATCTGCCACTCCACAATGCCTCCCACATATGCCACGCTGCCTCCCACATCTGCCACTCCACGCTGCCTCCCACATCTGCCACTCCACTCTACCCCCCACATGCCACTGTGCCTGATACGCCTTATATCTCCTGATACCCCACTCCATCTTCCCCAGACATGCCACCCTGCCTCCCAGACATGCCACTTCTCTACCCCCAGATATGCCACTCTACCCCCAGATATGCCTTATACACCCTGATACACCACTCCGTCCTCCCCAGACATGCCACACTGCCCTCCCCACATATGCCTTATATACTGTATATGCCTTATACCCCCAGATATGTCACTTCACTGCCCCCAGGATTTAGATTCCCCTAAATTAACCCTAAACTCCCTATTAACCATAACTGCCCCTAGATTAACCCTTAACACCCCCTTAACCACAGCATCCCCTAAATTAACCCTAAAGACCCCATCAACCACAGCATCCCCTAAATTAACCCTAAACACACCATTAACCACAACTGCCTCAAATTAACCCCAAACACCCCATTAACCATAGCTGCTCCTAAATTAACCCTAAACACCCTATTAACATAACTGCCCCTAAATTAACCCTAAACACCCAATTAACCATAACTGCCCCTAAATTAACCCTAAACACCCCACTAACCATAACTGCCCCTAAATTAACCCCCACCTCCC
Source organism: Spea bombifrons (assembly GCF_027358695.1). Classification (NCBI taxonomy): domain Eukaryota; kingdom Metazoa; phylum Chordata; class Amphibia; order Anura; family Pelobatidae; genus Spea; species Spea bombifrons. Next base: position 106,029,953 of record NC_071089.1, read on the forward strand.
CTAACTTTCAGTAGCCCAAATATATATATATATTACATACATATATACATATATATATATATATATATACACACACACATTATATATATATATATATATATATATATATATATATATATATATATATATTTATATATATATATATAGACATATACTTACAGTTAGATGAGTGTCACAGCCATGTGGTTCTGGCCTGGAGAAGGAAGGGGCGGGGCCAGTTGTCACAGTGATTACAGGGAGGGGGAGTAAGTAGGAGCTGCTGCTGTGAGACAGTGAGTCAGACTAAACGGATTATATAATGAGGGGGATTTTTCAGAGCGTTTGCTCTGAAAAAACCCTAATTTTATAATCGATAATAATCGATTCAACTAATCGATAATGAAATTCGTTGCCAACGAATTTCATTATCGATTATTATCGATTTTATCGATTAGTTGCAGCCCTAGTTTTAAATAGCTTGAAGAATATTAAAGTACTTACAGTAAGCCTGGTATATCTGCATGTGACACTAAACTGTCCTTTAAGGGATACAGAATCAACTCAATTGCTTTTGGCAAAAAAAGGTACTCACATTAATTTGTAAAATGTATATATCGGCCAAATAAAACACGTCAATATGGGCTTGCCTAAAACATTTTGTAAAGCGCAAACTTTCCAATGCACCTTAAAAACTCTATAGGGAGAAATACAGACATGGACACAAGGTACGTCAACTTTTTACATTCTTGCCCTTTGCTACATTGATTTTCTCACTTGTATATTGACAGTTTGCAAAGCATTACCTATAGAATTAAATAATAATATAAACTCATTACAAAACAGCTTATGTACTTTTGCCATTGGGGTAATATTTGGAATAACTCAAGTGTGTTATTTTAATCTTCTTGCTGCTAATTATGTGGTCTTCACTTGCTTCATCTCTGTTAAAAGCACTTGATCACTTGATCATTATGCGGCTTTGCTGAATTCCACTGAAGTAAAAGGACCAATGGGGCTCTCACACACAATGCATCGCTAGGATTATACTTTTTGCACAGTCAGTGCATCGTTAGCACTAGATAATAATATATATATATATATATATATATATATATATATATATATATATATAGATATATATATATATAATTTTCTGCATACCATTGAATACCATCAAATAGCTGAGTTGATGACATTGGGAAATCTCACCAATAGCTAGACCGTGCTGGACAGAATTTAGGTAGGCAGGCTCCAAAACACAGGGTATCTCATTTTAAAGAAGAAGAAATGTTAGGAGAATGGACTAAGTCGGAAATTTGTAATTTGATGAGAGAGTGGTAGATTACAAGAAAATCCTTCCGGAAGTGATTGCTAGTGATTGATACAGTACAGGAATTGAAACATGCATGGGGTGGGTATAAGGCCATCATGAGTACTGGATAAGACCAAGGGCCAAATAAGGTTTGGGGTTATTTTGTAGGAGTTTGATGGCAGACTAGATAGACTTGTTCTTTTCTACTGCCAAATTCGATGTTTTTACACATTGTGAGAAGAAAAAAGTTAATGTGTCTCACAACAGTTATCTCTGCGTTGGCTGATATATGATTTGGCTGGTGTTTTCTTGGCTGAGATACTTCTAGTTATTCTTACTTTCATTGCTGAGTGGATTATGAGATCAAATACTTTGAAATTTCCCTTATCACATTTACTTTTTAAGCTCGCTCACAAGTGGGGCCCACATAAGCCTATTATTGTTGTGGGGAACTTTGTCTTAAAGTCCTATAAGGCTAGACGGCAAGCTCACAGGCAAGGTCTTCATCTCTTGTTGTATCTGTATGTGAAAAAGTATAGTTATGCATTTGTAAACAATCCATTAAATTCTACAGCACTGAGTAATATGTTAACTCTTAATAAAGGATAGTAATGATAATTATGCTTATGATGGTAACTGTATTAATATTATGTTTCAGTTAAAACAATTATAGTTGTTCTTAGAAAATCAGTCTCTTTGATAGGCTATTCCTTAAGAAACCATGAACATAATGGAAGCTTGATATAATATACACGTATACACTTAAATGTTTCAGATCACCAAATTAATTTTAATATCAGACAAAGATAACACCAAAACGCAAAATGCAGTTTTTCAATGATGATTTCATGTATAGGAGGAAAAAAGCTATCCAACCCTCCCTGGCCCTATATTAAAAAGTAATGTCCCCTTTAGTTACGAAATCAAACAAATTTAAGTGATAACTGGGTTTAATTTCCCTAGACTACTACCAGTCTTGTTGAATCTCAACATCAGATAGTAACGTGGGCTATTTGGTCTCAAAAAAAGCAGCACAACGCTATGACCGAAAGAAATTCAAGAACAGATGAGAAACAAAGTCGTTGACATCTTTAAAACTTGGAACAATGCTAAACCTTTCCAACATTGGCCGGCCTACCAAAATTCATCCAAAAGCACACTGAGGACTCATCCAGGAGGTCACAAAAGAACCCAGATAAACATGTAAAGAATTGCAGGCCTCACTTGCCTCAGTTAAGGTCAGTGTTCACAATCCTACAATAAGAGACTGTGCAAAAATGTGTCCATGGGAGTGTTGCAAGGTGAAAACCACTGCTGACCACAAAGGCTTATCACATTTGCCAAAAACATCTGGATGAAACCCAAGACTTTTGGGATAATATCCTGTGGACTGATGAGTCAAATGTATAATGTTTTGGAAGACATGGGTCCTGTTACATCTGGCATAAAGCTAACACAGCAAACACTGGTGGTGGCTTGATGGTCCTGGGCTTCTTTGCTGATTCAAGACTTAGGTGACTTGGAACCACAAATTCTGCTCTCTACCAGAAAGTTCTGAAGGAGAATGTCCTGCCATCAGTTTGTGACCTAAAGCTTAAGTGCAGTTGAGTTATGCAATAGGACAAGGATCTAGACACACAAATCCACCTCTGAATGGCTCAAAAGAAACAAAATTAAGGTTTTGGAGGGGCCTAGTCGCAGTCCTGACGTATCTGATTCAGATGCTGTGGTATGACCTTAAAAAGGGCAGTCCATGCTTGAAAACCCCCCAATGTGGCCAAATTGTCCTCCACAGCAATGTAAAGGACTAATTGCCAGTTATCGCAAACTTTTGTTTGCAGTTGTTGTCACCAAGGATGGCACAACAAGTAATTAGATTTATGAGGTCAATTACTTTTTCACATGGGTGATATAGGTTTTGATTAACTCTTTTCCTTCAATAAATGTATGATTGGATGGCCTGAAACATTTAAATATGACAAAGAAGCAAAGAAACCCGGGCTTAAGTGTTCATTTTTTTTTTTGCAGGGCTCTGTCAAGTGATTATTAACACAATTAATATGATAAAATAAAGCAGCCTTTTCTGTTAAAATAAGGTCAAAACCCACATTTTGCCAATAGTTTTACAAATATCGAGGAACGGCCAATTGACATTTTAAAAATTTGACTTTGTTAGTATAATAACAATGGAGTGAACTGTCACTTTTTTCATAAGCAAATCATTTTTGTGAAATTATTGATAAAGTGTAAAGTGCTCCCATGTGTTGTTATTTCATGTAAAAGCAATTACATTTTATACAGTCAAACAAATATAATTCCGGTAAAGGTTGAAAAGGTTAAAACATTAACTGCCATTTTTTCTATGCTTATATTTTCTCAAAAGTCCAGAGAGTGCCAGTTCTGTTTTGAGATACATACATATCCGTATATAGATATATTGAGAGAAACACACACACAAAAACACATAAACAGTCACATATACACACCCTTTCACAATAGAAAATGATAACCCTATCGGCTCACACAAGATGGTGCTAAAGTGCCACACTATTTGAATGCATCAATGGCCAGGTCGATAATATCTTTCGATATTGATCTTCGAAAGTTCAGCACCTGCACTCTGTTTTCATTGATGACAACTCTGAATTGTCTGTACTGTCATTTTTATTAATAATAAATGTTGGGAAAGCTTTTTTTATGAACACATCAGTTCTGCATTATCTGTATTATCCTCAGCGCAGAATATAATATTACAGCAAGGCTCGTCTTAATGCTGTGTATATTAAAGTATAATGCCAAAAAAAAAAGCTACAGATGCAACAATGTACTAGAAATAAATGGTAACTGCCTTTAGATGGGGCCCAAACTTCCCCTAGCAAAATGTTTAAATTGGACCTGTCACCAAATCTAAACTTTACCAGTGAACAAAGCATACGATGCTGCCCATGTTGTGTTAACATATTTACACATACAACCTAGCAATGTTAAATATAATACATAATGAAAGGTTTGCATTAACTGTCCGTCCTGCTGGGATATGGTATCTCAGCACGATATTCACGCTCCCTCCCCAATCCTGATTGGCTGCTCATTCAACAGATTTTTAAATCATTGTAATGTATTTTATAGCTGGCGTGACGGCATAAAAAAAGATAATTATGCCATGCATTCTATCCATTTTCAATCACTTTTTTACTAATTTATTTTTTAGATATGCTTTATACACATTCCAAACCTTCTTGAATTTGTTTGTTGTATCTGCCTGTATTTCTTCCGGTGGAAGTATATCCCAGATTTCTATTACCCTTTCTGTAAAGTAAAGTTTCTCACATTACCCTCTAATGTTAAGTCATGATGGAAATATTCACAGAATATGCAGTCTTCCAATAGCTGTTCTCATGTATTATCACAGTATTTTTAGATGTAAATCCCAATGCTATTGGCTTTTCAGCAGACTTAGACCTAGACGAGGGACTATGTTCTTATTTGACATTAAACAAATAAATACATCTAAAGCTGAGAAATCCTGGTGAATGAAATGCATTGGAATAGCATTAAAGTCTTGTCAAGGCTACAGTTTCTAGTTCCAAAATGTATCTGAACCTTGAAACCCCCAGTAAAAGAAGTTTCAGCAATTAAACAGGTTATAAAACAGTGAGCAGAAATTAAGAGACCCAGAGATCATAGGGAATGCTGGGTGGAAAGGAGATGTCCTCAAATAGACACAACACTTGGGATAGCACCACGGAGCAGAGGAGTGGAGATTATAGTTATCTGCGTACTGTCTCTCTGGGGTGCCTGGTGAAGCAACAGGATGCAATAAGTATTTCATGTGATAAAAAACATATTCCACTTTACATGCATCAGACTCAATGATAAGGCACGCAGCAGCTGCTGTTACACAGTCTTTTTCTTGAGTATTTACTACTGATGGAAGGATTCACATCCACACTGAAAACATTAACGCAGGCATTTGGCACATAAGCAACTTGCTGTATATGTTACATTTATATTGTGTATGACTTCTTAAACATAACAGAGTTTTAATCATTCCTATTTTATTTTTTGGTTAGTTTTAAATGATTCAATCTGGTTTATTAGTTTCCTTAATTTCTTGGCTTTAAAGTAATAAATCAACATCCCAAAGCAATGGAAACCTTCACGGATTGCTTTTAAACAAAAAACAACCACAACACGCAGATGAACAGTAACAAGAATGTTAAAAGTTGTCACCTGACAGCATGGCAGATCAACTCAATCGTCATTAATGATAGAAGAAATTTAGATGCTATGTATCAATTCTAAGTATATCTAGGAACTCTCTGGGTTCCGAGTCTATGGATCAGCTTCTGTTTTTATTCCGACAGGGGGAGGAGCTTGGCCATGCCCACTCCCGCCCACTTCCCTTCCACTCCACACCCATTATGGTTTTTTTTAGGCTAGCCCTGCCCTTACACAAAGACTCTCTTCCCCAAGTGGGAGAGCTCCAGGTAGCCTACCGTGGGACGTTCCCAAGCATTAAAAACTGCTGTGCCTTCAGTGATCAGGCATCCGAACCAATCTAGACAGATATTGGTGACATTACACATAACTTCAACAGGGTATTTATCATGGCTATTTCCAAGGGGCCAGGCAGCTCGAAAATAGTGCGGTCACCAAGACCATTTCAGCAATAGTAAAAGATTCTTCAACAGGGATTTTCCCCATAAATAAAACTTATTTTTATCCTCCAAAGTCAAAAGAAGTGGTTTTTAGATGTACTGCATTACAATGAGGTGCCTATGAAAAGCGTTCAATTGTTTTTTGTGAATGCAGATGTTTATACTGTGTAAAATAATTCCTGAACAGAAAAGTGACTCATTCCTCGGAAACTGGATTTTATTCTAAGTCTTTAATATAAAACAAAAGGAGAAGATGTCTTTATGGCTCAGAATGCGGAGAGCCATTATTTCCTCAAGTTGAACCGTTGTATTTAAAATATCAAACCATCCTTTTGTAGATTTCTATTTTAATGTAATCATTACCGGTAGTTATCTTTTACAATTATGAATAGAAACCAAGGGGGGAAAAAGGATCTCACAAGACACTGTATTCTCATTATTTTGAGAAATTTCTAAGATATATATTGTACATATGCATTAATAATAATCAAAAACATGACAATATCTTACAACAAGAAACTGAGAAAACAGAACAAAAATAACTAATGTCTGGATCCTTTTTTCATTCTGGATTCTAGATTACTCTTTTGTGCAGGGACCCTTAATGTGATACACTAAGGGCCCCTTTCTTCAGTTTGTGTCTTGGTATGCCCTATTAACTGTGTAAGGCTCAAGTTTCAGCACTATATACGGTGATATATATATGGTGATATATATACATTATACTACTACATTTTACTACTGATGTCCCCTTTACCTTTCCCCCTCTCTCCAGTCTCTTTGTTTAATGTTCATTAATATTAACAAAAACAATACCCATATTACCCAAATATGTATATTGAACAAGTCACAAGCACTGATAGGGCAGTAGGATAGTATCAATTTAAGAAAAGAATGTAAGTGTTGGTAACCCACTACATGATTATGGGACAGGCACTTGACTACTCCCTATGACCCTATGGAAGTTCTGGTACAGCTTTTCCAATGCAAGTCTTGAAATGTTATCAGGAATGAAGACATAAATGGAAATATAAGGCACTACATGTCTGTAAAAACACAAATTGGTTTCTTGAATTACAAGAAGATTGGTGTGCTCAGTAGAGCAAATATTACTTAACACATAAACAAGATGAATCTACGTCCTCTGATTTACAGAAACCATATATTGAACATTAACCTAATACATTTTCTTACATTTTTTTAAAAAAAAGATAAAATTCTGTTATACAATATTCTGGGAACATAGTAGTTTAGTTATACATATAAAAAGATCACTTCAGGTTATTTTGACTAGAATCATACAGACATACCCAGTGACATGATGAGGAATTACAATCTTATCTTGCTTGTAAACATTGTAATCATATCAGGTCCTCACACATTTTAAAAAAAATATATGATTGATGGACACCTTATTAAGCAGTAAAACAAGTTTTTAGTTCTCAGTGAACTAATTGTAGACAAAGTATTCATACTTCACATTAAACACATATGGATTGTGCTAGAATAAACTTGTATTGCTTAATTTTGCTGAAAGTATCTAGAAATGGGAACAATGCTAATTTCTTGATAGCAGCACAAATTTTAAGAAGTATAATATAAGCTAACCATGTTTGTTACTGGTTTTTAGTCCACTTTTGTATGCACGCTTAATATGCAGAAAACAGAACAAAATAATGACAAGTAAATTGTTTTTAAGTTGTACATCTGCTGTGTTATCATACTTTTTATTTTTTGTTTAACAAATTCTAAAGAAAGATGTCACACGGAAGTCTTCAGAGGATTTTTGTCCAAATACAAGTAGAGATTGTTTCCGCTACAACACCTGCTTGGAACGCAGGGGAGCTTACACTCAAGAGACAACTTGAACTCCAAGCTGGGAGAAAATCCAAATGAAAGGAGGGAGCAAAACACGGATTAATTGCATAATAATTTGGGTAGCAAAATGCTAAATAGTTAACAATGCATGGTTGTCATTGTTTAGTTAGTGGTCACAGTAATATTTCCATGATCCTTTACAAAGTAAATTGCAGGGAGGTATTATAGAAAGGATGTAACTGGACAGCCCTGCTATTCTTTTTAGATTAAGAAATTTAGATAAAGATCATACATCTAATTGGATAAACAAATTACCGTATTGGCTCGGATATAGGCCGCCCCCGTATATAGGCCGCACCCTAAATGTTTGGTGCTTTTTTAAAGAAAACTTTTTTTTCTTTAAAAAAGCTCCAAAAAAACATGCTGCCACTCTGTCCCCCCCCCCCGAGATATGCTGCCACTGCCCCCCCAAGATATGCTGCCACTGCTTTTGCTGCCACTGTCCCCCCCCCGAGATATGCTGCCACTCTGCCCCCCCCCCCCGACTTACCAGAGCAGACTCCCGGGTGTCTTGCGGGGTCGGCGGGGGACATCTACGCAATACGCGTATAAAACTTGTATAGTTGTATACGCGTATTGCGTAGATGTCCCCCGCCGGCCCCGCAAGACACCCGGGAGTCTGCTCTGGTAAGTCTTGGGGGCAGAGGTAAAACGCATCATGCGGACGGTCACCGGCAAGGGAGATTCCCGGCAAGGGAGATTGTTAAAGCACATCGTGCAGACGTGCCGGCAGCGGAGGCTGTTTACCCGCATCGCTGCAGCCGGTGACCGTCCGCACGATGCGCTTAGACAATCTCCCGTGCCGGCACACCCCCCCGTGGAAAGTGCCGGCAGGGGAGGCTGTCTGAGCGTATCAGAGAGTAGGATGCAGGTCCCCTGCACCGCTGCGGGGGATCTGTATCCTAACCTCGCTGCCTGCCCGGCGCCCGGGACTAGACCCCGAATATAGGCCGCACCCCCACTTTAAAGACTTAAAGTGGGGGAAAAAAGTGCGGCCTATATTCGAGCCAATACGGTATATAACATTGCAAGAGTTTGAGACTAGCACTCTTCTTCGGGTATATTATATTCCCTAAATTATTCCAACCATACAGTTGAAAAGAACACAAATGTTTGTATATACTATCATATTCTACTTTTGCTTTTGTATTAATGTTCATTAATAATATCCCTCCCCCCCACACTGTAAGCCATCTTCAGCTAACAACTGCATTTTAATTCAAAATGCTCTCAAACAAGTATAGTGGCATTAAAGGGGTTTCCCTCGCTAAAGATAAAGATAATCCAGAATAGCCTTTTAGAGTTGTATTTTGGTTCAGGAACAGGAAACAGACTGTCTATTCTATATATAAAACAAGGTTAATCCAGCTCAGTGCTAGATTTATTTTAACACAAATGTGACAATGTGTATAATAATGAAAAAAAGAGAGTTTCTATATATATGCTCAGGCTACTATTTTTACAAACACAATTTAAAGAGGTGATTTTCAGTACCATCATTAGGGACACTTTTGTAGATATAGTGGGGATACTGAATTTAGTATATATGTAAATTAACCTGTTCAACAGTACAGAAAGATAACCCTTTAACGAGTACCAGGTAGCCTGCCCTGGGCAAACATAAAACTGCATACAGCGTATACCATAGTTATAATGTCAAGAATATACTAGACATATAACATAAACATTCTAATTAACCACTGAAACCCGAACAAATTAACAAAGGCTGTATCTGAGGGGCAACCCTATGGGGACTAAAAAATGCAGACTGAGATAGAGCCAGAAAAAAAAGTTAACAAAAATAAAACTTCACTTTTATTAATTTACTGATAAAACTGAATAATATATGAGGGAAAAGGGCAAACAAGAAAAAAAATCAAGTTAAACAAAAGTAATAAGTGTTCAAGCTAAGGATCAGAATATGAGGTTTACCAAAGTCTCCTGAGCTACGTTGAAGGCTTCACATTTCACTTGGCAGAAGGTGATTCCTCCATACCCTGCAGGAAAGTTAATAGGTAGCTTGAGGGCTTGTTGGTCTTTTTCACACCCTCTTCATGCGCTTCCCTGGGGAAATTAATTGGCCCATGCTAATGGACAGATCCTGGACTCATAGTGAATATAAAACTGTAGCAAGGAAAGAGAGCACTAGAAAAAGCGTCCAAAAACGTATGAGTCTTCAACAGACAACCCAGTGAGTCCAAAAGGAACAGGAGGATGGACAAGGGAAACCACTAAGTTACTCACAGATTCTCACTGTTTACATAGGTGATGCACATATAACATTGTTTCCTTTTTACCACCCACAATGTGGAAAAAAGATCTTTAAGGTTCAGAATGCAGTGCCAGCAATTAACGTTTTTAATTGCTCCACCCAAGAAATGTACACCGCTGTGCCTTTCCTGTGGATTATGTCCTGCACTAGTGTAGCAGCAAATGGTTCTCTCTTTGGAAATTAAATGTTTCTGGTAGTTTATTTTGATCTTGTTACATTAATGTGTCAATTTCATCCTCCGTCTCTATATCCATTGTTCCCCAAAATCAAATTCCTCATTCTCAGCTGAGTCAGTTGGAAAATATTGACACATTAGACATCTGTAAAGGATCACAATCGGCCCACGTTATTGAAACATTAGTTGCTGATATATTAGCTAGTCATCTAGCCCACTAATCTATAGAGAATTGTACATTGCATAGTGGCTTATGCAAAATCACACAACTTGTTATGCACTGTGAAATGCACCATCTGAAATATGCATAGAAATTAGAATGTACTTGTTATATAAAATCCCATACACTAAGCTCAATTGGTTCCAGGGGAAAGAACATCTATATATGTCTGATGCTCAAGGGGTACATTAACAAGTAGGTAACAGTACAGGTGGAAGGGAAGTTTCTGAACACAATATGGCTTGTGGCAGAAACAAAGGTATCATAAATATAATTGAACAACTTTCTAATATTACCAAAAATAGTGGGACAGACATACATTTTAATGTTTGTCCTTAAAGGAAAAGTTTCACATTCCCCTATAGATAAACAAGTCAAGTTTTATACGAGGTAGCTTTTTCTTTGGATAGCATTGTAAATATTTTACTTATGTAGTCTCCAGAAGAAACAGTAATTAATAGAAGTATTGTGCAGAACTCTTCACTGTTGATTGTTCATGCATCACCTTTCTCTGATTATTACAGTTAATACTAATTTGTATCATTTGGTTCATTCCTGGACCCAGCCATTATAAAAGAATAAGAAGCCAGTAAAGAGCACTGCATGTAACAGTGCTAGTATGGAAAGACAAAAAAGAAGAACCCTGAATTCAAAACATGTCTCTAAGTGCTTTGTGCTACCTTTCAGTGGACCAGCATTCATAGGGTAAGAGGGACCTCTATCATCTTGAAAGCTCACGTTGCTGTACATCTTACACTATGAACGTTGGTCCAAATAAAAAGTATCACACATTTTTTGTGCTGTCTTCTCGGGAACCAATACAGCAACGGCCAGTTTTATGAAGCCAAAACCTGTAAAGATTCTAATCTAGGATTTATATTTTTCAGCATAAATATGCAAATATGGTGATTCTTCGTCCACTGTTGCAGGGGCTCTCATGTTTGCACATGCCCGAAACATGAATGTGTTCTAGAACTGTGAATGAAATAAACTTATTTTCTGCCAGCTGTGGATGATGCTTCTAATGAAGGAACATTTGTTATAAATGCATATTAAGGTTAAGGGTGTTGACACTGGAAAGCTTGTTTGACACTTTATTTTGTGTGACTGCAAATACTAACTTCTAGAAGGAACATGTAAAATTGTTATCAAAGTATGTCTTATTGAAAAATATCTCTAGAGTGTGTTTGCCTCGCTCTGCTCACTCAGAACTGGAAAAGCTTGAACACATATTAGATGTACAGGATAATCGCACTACAGGAATCCCTCATAAGCACCAAACCGGAAAATTATTGGTGTAGATTAACTGTCTATGATGTAACAGAAATACAGGAAAGACTGAAACGGATTATCATATTTGGTACATGTATATAAAATAAAATAAAAAAAAACAAACAGAAGCTTAGGTATAGAAACATCAGTCCGGAATTAAATCGTAAAAATATTTTAAGGGGATTCCTCTTAATGTCGACTAAATGTGTTGCTGGAGATTATAATGTCTGTACTTACATTATCTTTCTGTTTAGGATATCCCTTCAATAAAAAGCAGACATCAGCCTGAGAGGTGTGCTGCATGTGCAGTTTTTTAACAGCATCAAAATACAACACATCAAAATTATAGCAAAATTAACATGTATTTAAAGCAATAAAACCCTATAAGAACTATGGCAATAGCTGACAGTGTAAAATGGGGGTACATTTCTTAAATGTGAACTATACTTTTCTTGGTATACCTTTCCCTGCATGCCACCAGCCCTGACACTCTGGATGTATGACCTAGCTTGTTCCTGACCTTCCGAATTGTGCCTGCTCTAATCTCCCTGTATCTGAGGGCAAAAGCAAAGAAACAGGTCAACCAGCAATTGCCCCCCAGCCCACCCTGAATCTAAATTAAACAGCTGCGCAGCCGCCCACTGGAGGTGCACCAGGGCCATCCTTAATGTGGGGTGTCGATGTGGCAGAGCCTGTCCTGGTGTGTGTGTCTGGGTGTCGGTATGGTAGAGCCTGTCCTGGTGTGTGTGTTTGGGTGTCGGTGTGGCAGAGCCTGTCCTGGTGTGTGTGTTTGGTGTGTCGGTGTTGCAGAACCTGTCTTGTGTGTGTGTCTGGTGTGTCGGTGTTGCAGAGACCGTCCTGGTGTGTATTAGTTAATCTGTTTCCTGGCACTTTACTTACTGTAGAAATAAATAGAACTATGTAATTTTTATTTATCCAGAAATAAAACGCCCTCCTGAATTTGTAGTCACTTTAGAGGTCAAAACTTTCTAGGCCCAGAAATCAGTGAGAGGAAAAGTAAAGGTTTTGTGTTATTTACTCTATTTCTGTCTGCATACTTTATTAAAAAGGATTAGTGGTACTAAATTGTGGTTTCAGGCGTCTCGTGCATGATGATTTTATTTTTATTTTTTAAGTGTACTAATGTACTTCCTATCACATCACATTACATCAATATGCGTTAGAAAATTAGGAAAAGATGGGCATGGATGGCGGGCTGATTCCGTGGCGCAACCAGCCAGTTGATTAGACTTGCCCCCCAGGCTTAGGCTGCCAGCCCTCCCCTGTCAACAAGCAGTCAGTCCAAATCAAACAAGGGATAATCTAGGAATGCAAACAATGCCAGGGGCCAGTCAGAGCCATAGATCAATAAGGTCCATGCAAACAATCCAGGGGAATAATTTGAGAGCAAGGAGCAAAAGAAAGGCAGGTCAAACCAGCAGCAGCACAGGACACCTGAGTACTTTTTTGGTCTGTTGATGAGGTTTATATACTTGTGCCTGACACGCATTTATTTTCCTAATTGGTCACAGATAGGATGCAGTCACGCCAGGGTGATCAGTGTCAAGAGAGGACATATTTCAGCAACCACACCACCTCCTGGTGGAGACATGGGTAGGTGTGGTGTTCTTGTAAGTACAAGGTTACTGGATCAAAACCCGTCCCTGACATAGGGCTTATTGACTATTTTGCTCACATCATTTGATATTTTTTACTGCTTCTTAACAGTGATGTCCATGTTTAATTTTATTGTCTCAAATAAGTCTCTAAACCCAATCAAATGCCATGAAATAATGTATTACCTTCATTTCTGTATGCAGCCGGATGTGGACGTGGCCTGATTTGTTTTGAAGAATTTTGCACGCCCTTATGCATAAAAAAACATAACATTAACTTACAGATACACACACTTACTTACAAGATAGATATTTACAAGACAGGCAGACATTTGTAATTATTTTGTGTTATGTTGGGAGACTGGGGACAATATTAATTCTTGGCAGAAGAAGCACCAAAGTCTTTACATTGATTTCAATGGAAGCACTTTCCTGCCACTGATTGGCTGCTTATATTGTCAACCACTGACAGGGATACTGCCATTGATTTTATTGGAAGTACTCTACTGCCACTGATTGACAGCTTAAGCAGCCAATCAGCGGCAAGAAGTTTCAGGTCATGGAGCAAGAAAGATAATTTTGTAACATGATTGCAAAATCTGTGTTTTATTTGTTTCCCCCCCCCATTTTCAAAGACAATATATTAAGTACTCACATAGTGTTAGGGTTACTCACAGAGTACTTTAATATGCATTCTTCTTTGGTAGGGGTGTTAGATAGAAAGTGATCTTAATCAGCAAATTATTTCCAATTTTTTTTTGTAAAAAAAAGGAAAAAAATCAGAGCCTGCAGTACAATATTTATTCTAGCTGTTTGTTCTGGAGCTGCTCATGATACTAGGCGTCATCGAGATTTTTCCCATACGGACATCAAAGAAACTTTTCATTATCAAAGCTGTCCCCTCATAATCTTTAGATATAAGGTCAATAAATTCACTGTTTTGTAAGTGGGTGGCAGTATGTTCAAAACCATGTTAAAGTAGAAAATAAATTAATGAAATACACAACATAAAAACCACAGTCAAACATAAGTAAAATGTAATCTATATGTATTCAAGAAAGAAAAAATAAATCACATTAACTCAAACATGAATGCAGATATGCTTAAGAATTAGAATAGATGTGAATAGTTTTCTCATATGTTCAACAATATGCCTATTAATACATGAATAAATAATGTGTCTATCAACATCATTTAACTACTAATACTTTTTACTACTAATGCTTTTCACAGTCCTTTTACATGAATATCCTTTAATGGAGGGAATATATTTTAATACTACAAAAAGAAACTGATGTGCTTAATGGGAACACATCTTTGGGGTTATGTCGCTATCTATTAACACATTGGGGGAAGCAATTCTTTGCATCCCTAACTGCAGCAGTTTCTTCCTAGCCTTAAAAGTGTGGTGTTCAATGACAGCTCAAATAACACAAAAGTATATTATTCTAATGTGATATACGAGTATGTATGAGTGAGTTCTGTGGTTGAATATAATTTTTTTAGATGCCTAAATTAGTGTCAAAAATGTCATCGAACTATGTCATATTTTGCCCCATCTTTTCTTAGATAGCATTTCCTGCTGTTAGCTAAAAATCTTCGGTGACACAAAAAGGACAAATTCACTAAGTGCCAAGATAGACCAAAAAATACAACTGAGCTAAAAATGTAATCTTTAGGCATTCAATACAATTTTTAAAGGGTCCTGACAATTACCACCCAAGAAATGTCTGATTGAAGCGCATGGGAAGTTTCTCTCTCCTCTGCGGCGAGTCTCCCTGTTCGGTCTCGGTGCCGGCTTGTAATGCTGAGCGCCGGAAGATAACGTAATTTCCAGCGCTCAGCATTACAAGCCGGCACCGAGACCGAACAGGGAGACTCGCCGCAGGAGTGCTGAAAGGTAAGTACAAGGGTAGATAATAGGGAGGGAGGGAGAGGAAGGGTAGATAATGGGGGGGGCGGCAGGGACGGTGGGAGAGGAAGGGTAGATAATGGGGGGGGCATTTTAAACTTCGCCCCAGGCGGCATTTTGTCTTGGGCCGGCCCTGTGCCTGAATCATGAAAAAAATCAGTTTGGGGATATAGTATAGTATATGTTACAGTTGAACTGCTATAGGTTAGCAGTTTCATGTTAGGTAAGCTCCAGAGTTCAGTTTCCATTGACTGATCAACTTGGGAAGGCACAAGATTGCTGCAGGTAATTTACTTGAGCAGTTTATTCCTTAGAGACACATTTGCATTGTTTTCTTTACTTGTCCTTAACTTCATAAAACATACCTTCCTTTGCTCTCTGGCAACTTTTCTCATGTTAATCTTCTGTCCCTCATTCTCATATTGTTCTGTGAAAGAACCAAGGATTTCATAAAGCTCATCCGCTTGGGTAGGAGGGAAAACGTCACCAAACAAAATGTCATATGCGCGAATGTCCTCTTGACAATAAAACCTACGAGAACATACATACCAACTTACTTATTAAAATAAACATTATTACATTACTACATATTATTACATGGGATGGGATTTGGTCTAGAATCTACCGAGTCCCAGTTATGCAGGGTGGTGATTTGGCAGACTTTGGACAAGTGAGGAATTTATAGCTCCACTGAGAGGGGTTCTGGAAACCTTTGAAATACAACTTTAACCGTTGGCGGCGAAGAGGGTTAACATTCTCACACTCATGTGCAGAGAGTGTCTCTCTTGTTTTCTCTTATTTCTCTATTCGTTCACCTCACTTTTCTGTAATATCTGTTTCCCCTTCTCTCTCTCCTGTCCTTTCTCTTCTTTCGTCTTCTTCTCTTCTTTCTTTCTTGTCTCTCCTCTATTTTCGCTGTCACAGGTAAAGCCACACCCATGACCACACCTCTGGTCCTGAACCAGCCACACCCCCAAACACAAGCAGGAAACAGCTTACAAAAGGCAGCGTCACCACCTACAGTGCGTATGTAGGAAGGCCATTAAGGAAAGCCTTCAGTGGAGACGGATAGCATGTGGCGAAATTCATTGAAATCCATGCGAGATAGACTCCAGCATATGTGTTTATATCAAATATTAAAAGTGAGGTGGGCTTCTCACAGTACAAAGAACAAGTTTTTTTTTTTGTTTTTTTTTTTTTATTATCTTCGATATCCATAAAATCTATGAATACTCTGGATACAGTATATTATATAATGTCCCTTTGGTGCAAAGAACAACAATGTTTATACATTGTATGTATATTTTTTTCAGAAATACATAGCTTTCTTCATAAGAATTAAACACATTGTGAAATCGCAGCTAAGACAATTTGGCAATAAAATATTTTATTTTATCCTTTAATTGGCATACCATGTCATACTTCTGAACTCAACCTAAACCATTGTTCTCATGTTTCATTTAGCAAGGTGCCAAATTTGAAACGAGCTAAAACTTGGTGGAGCTCAGCTGTATTATTACTCAGAAGCACCTCTGACATTCCTTACATGCTCCTGTTGTGATGTCTCTTCAAGCTTAGTTGGACGTCATTTTCACCAAAATCTATATTTTGTAACTGAGCTTACTAAATAAACCCACCTTATGTATGTACACACTTTACGCAGCCATCTTAACTTCCTGTTCTTAGTATCTGCAAAATAATTCCTCCCCATTCATTAATTTCTCCATAATTGTTAGGTTGCTGATTGTTGTTTATTGGCCTGGAAGGCTGTATAAGAGTTGGGTGATGACAAGTAAAGATATTATCAGGGTAAAGAAACTGGTTAGATGTATCCTGAATGAAAAAAACTAAACAAGCTCTTAAAATTTAAATGAATTTAGATATGATAAAAGTTGCAATAGTTATCTTTAACTTACTTCCGATTAGTTTCTTTTCGTTCAATTAGACATGATCCTTCCAAAGATATTCCTGCAAACAGTCCACGAGACTTACAATAAGTGTATACTGCAGCCGAACTTCGGATTGCAACATCACCTTCCAAATTCCTATTCAGAAAAGCAAAACAGAAAAAAATATAGGAAATAGTAAAGCAAAAAAAAAGTGTACTTGGAGCCGGTAAAATACACCTAAAAACATACTTATACAGGCATTTACTCCGAACAGTGGTTTCAAGAAGACATAAAAATATGACCATTAAGTAATGTGTGCAGAAAAAAAAGTATATTATGATGTTACATCAAAAAGCCCTATTAACTGAAAAAGTTAATCTTTACAACCCAAGCACAGAGAGGTAGAGGTTAAAAATACAATATTAGTGCTCCATTTTTATCATACATTGAAAATATAGGTTGATTTAATCAGTCTTAAAATGTGTTAATATTTTCCTGTAAGCTCACATTACACTCAGGTATAACGGGTATAGGAATGCACACTTGATTTATTTGTAATCCAGCTTCTTCAATACCTTCCTGACTGCTCTGTCCAAAAAAAAAATAAAAATAAAAATCACCAGTTATGAGCTACTAAACTCTGTAAACTCAGGTAAGAGGTCTACAGAGATGGTCACTGCTTCCAAACATTCAGTCAGCCCTTCTCAAATAGTAATACTTTCCTGATAATCATCCACTTAAAGGTGACCTGCCACATTCCAACGTATCCCCAAAGCTATGCTTTATAGCTAATCGATCTGTTATTTTCTCCTGTGCTGTAAGGAACAGGTCCCATAAT
Organism: Spea bombifrons; assembly: GCF_027358695.1. Taxonomy (NCBI): domain Eukaryota; kingdom Metazoa; phylum Chordata; class Amphibia; order Anura; family Pelobatidae; genus Spea; species Spea bombifrons. The sequence continues at coordinate 106,047,977 of NC_071089.1, forward strand.
GTGGCTCTATCACAAATTAAACTGGTGCTTGCTTTGCCCTAATTTATTTTTGATAACCTACTGTAACGTTACATAAGAACTGCACCTTTGTAAACTCCTGTATCTTGAAGCTCATGTCTGGTCTGTTAAAACAATGCAGATACTGAGATTGTAAGCTCCTTTAGGCATGAACCTCCTTTCCTAATGTAACCCACATCTGTGTGAACACTACAGTAAATGAGGATAGTAGTAACCTTAATTCTCTATCTAAAATGGGATCAAGGAGTGATGGGTCGTAATTAACATGTTGCATATGGGTATAAAAATTGGCTTTGCGCATAAACTGGAACAGAATCTTTAAGTGGATGATTATCCGCCACGTTATTACTTCTATTTTATAAGGTCCTACTGTTGCAATGAACAGGCAAGTCATTTGTAAACCCGGATAAAACATCTCCATAGAAAGCAGAAATAATATGTAGACCCATCTGAACTTTCTTCAGAACGTCCATATCATTCTGGAGATTGGGTCTTGAGAGCTGTACATAATACTCTAGGTCCGACCAGAGATCTATGAAGTGGAATAACCAACTAATGCCTCTACCTATAGAAGCAGCACCCTGCTTGTTTTTCCAAAGCTTTGTTGCATTGCCTGCTTACCTTTAAGTCATCAGAACTAATTATTCCCAAGCCCGTTTCTACTGTTACTAACAAAACAGTGCCCCAATGCTATGTTTTGCCTTTGTATTTTTAGATCCCCAAATGCATTATTTTTTCAACATTAAACTGTACCAGACACACTAATTTATTTCCATTTGGCTTATTCCACCAGGAATCCCTACCCTGCTGTTGACCTTTGTAAAAGACATACCTCACCTTTGAGACCTTTTCTAATATCTCTCATAAAAAAGTATAGGTCCCAGTACTGACCTCTGAGGCACCCCACTAGTAACAAGTCAGTCCTTTTGAATATACATCATTAACTCAACCATTGCCTTATCCATTCAATATCGGATAGTTTTATATGAGGGGTAGTGTCAAATGCCTTACTGAAACCTGGATAGTCTATATCTGCATTTCCTACCTGGTCTATTTTGTTTCTTAGTCAAAAAAGAAATTAAGTTAGTTTGATAAGATCCTGATCTAGCAAAACATTTAACAATTATTCCGCATGGTTTCCATTATTTTCCAAAACTACTGACGTAAGACTGGTTTGCAGTTGGCAATCTTCCCTGCTACGTTTTTTTTTTAAAGTAGTGTTATAAATGCCAACTTCCAGTCTTCTGGAAATACTCAAGTCACTGGTTGAATAAGTCTGCCAATGACTTGCCAGAACTCTTAAGCTCCTTTAATAACATTGGGTGTATCCAATTGGGTCCCATTGATTTATCTGTATTTACTTTGGAGAGTTCAAGTAGACTGTCTCCCTCTGTAAACACACGTTTTACATGTCTTACTATTTTTTCTTCCTGCATCTACCTCTGTGAAATTATTTCAGCAGTCATCTAGATCTTTATCCTCATTTAGATAACTCCCTTAACTTATCTTAATTAGGTGGCCAAGACATGTTTCTTTGAACCGCTGGACCAAAACACTTTACATTTTCCCCTATTCTAGAACTCTATAGTGGGCAGCCACACAATCTTGGACCCTAGGTCACATGGTCTGTGGCCTCTAGGTTTTTACCACAGTAGCTTCACACCACGACCCTTGTCTTAAATTGTTCAACAGAAGTCTCTAGCTCTGCAATTGCATTCCCTATCTTCAATGTAACCCCTAATGACAAGACTACTTCACTGTTTTAGCACCCAGACACATTATATATTAGGGTTTTTTTTCCTTCAGGACAAGCAGGGCTTTTTTATAGATACTATTATTTTTTATCATATTATCCAATTAACTATAAAAAAAATATTTAAAACATGGTGCTTTTTTAAATTACTTTTTCTAACTTATATTTGAAAAGATATTACTCATCTGCAAAATCTATGGAAAAGCCTGTTAAATAGATTCTAATATTTAGAAATATTTAGAAAGTTTGTATGTTTTTTGTTTCAAATCTGGTCATCCTGGGCCCATGTCCTATTTGGGACATCTTTGAAGTCCGTCAAATAAATTTACCCCACCAAACTGTATATATTTGCACACACTTATTCTACCACCAGCCTTTGTCATTGTTGTGGTGTGAATTTACAGCTGCTAGTATGTGTCGCTTCAAAACAACACCTCAATATGTGTTCAGCAACATCTTGTAATTAAAGTGAGACTGCTTGTTTCGGGGCTAAAAGGCCACATACCAGAGGTGTGCATTTTTTTCTTTTGGAATCTTGACATCTGGTCAGCCTCTTCCATATCCAATTTGGGACATCTCTGACCATATATTTTTGAAAACTAGACACTCATTGATATTGCAAATGCTAGCATTTTAACGCTTTTCCATACTGCTATTTTTGGGAAGATACAGTACCAGTTTCAGGACTTGCTCAATAATTTTATTTATTTTACATACTTTGGACTTTTTTTACCATTTTGTTGGAACTGATGGTGACATCACTAGAAAATTATTTTTAAATGTTACTACAGTTGTATATTTTATTACACTTAGGAAGCGATGCTTTAAATCCAGAGAACCTTTGTAGGTGGTGACTTAATAGTGCCCATCATTTGTCATCAAATTTGTCATCATTTGTCATCAAAGTAAAAAAAGTTCAAAAGTCTTTAATATGTGAACGTCGTCCGCTAAACACTTCAATGCCACCTCACTCAAGCCATACAAAAACTTAGGCCTTGATCCTTCTACAGATTTGCTGAAGACAAGTCACTTGGTTGCACAGTGCGCCCCCTATCTTGCAACACTTTCTATTTTCAATCAACTACTGGTTTTTAACCGTTGCTAAGAACACATCCAAATTTTGCACACATTACCATTGCAAAATGCCAAAATTGCCAGATGCAAGATAATTGCACTATCCGCATGTACACAAAAATATACACATGACTATACCATCATATAACTCTATGTGCCACAAAGTAAGTTGAGGGTCAAAAAATTCAACCCACAACCACAAAACTCAACCAATCTCTACAGCTCTCTGGTGTGCACTAGTACCCAAAATGGCGGCACCCTGTGGAAAAAAAGTTCTTCTCTGAAAGTGATCATGCCAATGACTCGAAACTTGGTGTCACATTGTCTTGTTAGGCCAACTAAAGTTTGTTCAATACAAGTTGATCTGATTTTTCGTTTGGCTGCCATATTGGATTCATTAAAACCACCATACTATATTTTTCAGCATTCTCTATATGCACCAAAACTCTTCAAATCTGTACTAGTGCTACAACTCTGCATTAGGCCCCTACTTCTGTAGTCTCAAGCTTCATGACCTCACCTAAACTTTTTCACTGCCACAACAAAACTCTAGATATTCAGTAGGGCTCTGTGTGTCTCCAATATCTGCAGCTTGGCCACCTGCATTGTTGCTCGCAGCCCAGGGTCCTTGCGTTAATATGAACAATGTTTTTTCACTGAATTATACAGACATTATGTATATATGTATAGACATTATGCAGGGCCAACCCTGGCACGTTCTTCATACTACAAACTAGACTTGGGCGCCGGCCAACTCTTCGTGTTCGTCTTCGTGGGGGGAAAAAATTGTTGTGTTCCACGAACATTCGCCCGTTCCTGTGGCAGGGGCCTCCTCTGCCATCAACCAATGAAGTGCACCTGTACTTCATTGGTTGATGGCAGACGAGCCCCCTGCTGGCGACCAATAAAGTCGCTCGTACAGACTTTTAAAATCCTGGTGCCGCAACTTGCCCCGGAGAGACTACTGGTCTCCCTGCTCCAAGAGTTAAAGGTCCGTACGAACGACCAATAGAGTTGCTTGTACGGATCTTTAACTCTTGGAGCAAGGAGACCATGGTCTCCCCAGGCCAAGTTCCCTATCAGGAGTTAAAGGGCCGTGCGAGTGAGTCTATTGGTCGCCTGCAGGGACCTCCTCTTGCATCAACCAATTGGTTGATGCCAAAGGAGGCCCCTGCAGGCAATCAATAGAGTCATTTGCACAGCCCTTTAGCTCCTGACAAGGGGAACTCGGCCTGTCTCCCTGCTCCAAGAGCTAAAGGTCTTTAACTCCTGACGGCAAACCTACGGATTTCCGCTTTACGCAGCATCGCGTAGATAAGGTAGGTTAGATGGGGAAGGGGCTAGGGAGATTAGTAAACGAAGATGAACATGAAGATTCTTCGTGTTGTATGTCTTTGTCTTCGTATATGTTTTGCCGCAGCCATGTTCCGTATTCGTGTTCATGTTCGCCCAAATACGAATGCACAAGTCTACTACAAACATTTAGATCTAATTGCTATATTGGATAAAGCATATTTGTTTTACTGCATTACATAATCTACTCACCTTCCTAGGGGCCCAATTGCCACCGTAAAATTCCCTCCAAGTGTAAGGTTACCGCCTTTTGCAAAGGCTTCAACAGCTCTTTTATGATTCAGTATAATAACCAGATCAGAGACCTATAAATAAAGAAAAAAATTTGCATTAATAATTTAACTTGTTTTCCATACACTATTTTAGATGTTACCGTTAGCACATAAAGGACATACGTATACTTACCAAGCAGCACAAGATGATAAAGCTTTGAGTTTGCCTCTGACTATTTATTCACTTAAATAAGCCAAGAGCTGACAGTTGCATTTGACTTTTAATAGTCTTAATCATTTGGCATAGGCCCTTTCAGAACCCAATTCAGAGTAATTAAAGAGAAACTTTGACTACCAAGTCCTGGAGGAAAGATGAGCTCGTGGGAGCTCATGTGAGTTGAACTGCCATTGATTTCAATTGACGCACTGCTGGGTAATTTTTAAGTAGATAAAAGTTGATGTCCAGTGTTACTTGATTTTTTTTAATTTTATACTATTTTTTCTCTGACCTAATTTATTCAGTTATTTTATCGATGCATTTGTATATTTTTATAGTCATTTTTCTACAAAAGGTAAGTGCAATTTACTATTAAAAATGTGTTATGTGAAGGGTCTCAGATATAGTTATACACTTAGGGTTGTATCAGTAGACTCACACACAGTAAAAAAAAAACCAGTCAGATTCCTCTAAATCCAGCTTTCTTTAGGGATGATTAAGTAAATGGAGATACTATTACATGTCTTGAATTAATTAGTATCCGTGAAGTCGGAACACCTAACTAAACATGCAGACCCACCACTTTTTTGTGTTATTTTTGGATAAGCAATGAGGTTCCCAACGAAGTATCAGGACAAAGCCTCAACAATTGGGAGATAGATATGCGGGATATAAAGAATGCTCACAATTGCATGTTTTAAAACATTTTAACGTATATACATAACATAGTCCACATAGGAACCAATGTTATGTTTAATATAGACATGCTGCTACAAAAGGAATTCAATCAATCCAAATTATTTCTACTTTAGCCACCACAAAGGGACACAGAGTAATACCAACGCACTGGAGGTGTGGGTATCAGAAGTCAATTTACAAAATTAATTTTAAATTATTTTTTCATTTATTTTGTGTCATTGCATTTAATAAGTCACAAAAATATGTTACTCAGTATTCTGAAATCAGGCTGCACAACGTGTTGTCGAAACAGGGCAACAAATTTGTTGCATCACTTATTTAAAAATCACTTTTTGCTTAGATGAATTTAAAATATAACTACGGTAGATAATTAGTGGTATAATAATTGTGCCATAAATCCTTACCAATTTAGACCCAAAGGAGGACCATAGCAGTACACTGTGGATCCTCACCCTATATCTGCAAATAGCTTAGGCACAATACCTATTGGTATCTGAATCTGTCCCTATTCTTGTCCAAGGCCCTTACTGTTAATATTTCTATGGTCATGTAAAATAGCGCAAGCAGAGTTGACCAAGGCCAAAAATCTTGGGACGGCAAGTAAAATACACATGGGTAGTAGAGCATCAAAGTTTTATCAATACTCTGAGCCTGGTCACAGCAATTCTATTACGCCAGGGACTTAAACAGGAAACCGGTGAAGGAGTGTTTTTAAGGAAACAATTAAGGATAAAAATTAGCATGTGACCCAAGTCTGTAAATTTCCACATTCCACAAACAAGATGGCAGCCAAAATAGGTAGGCAAATAAAATAAAGAGGAGCTGATGTCATCATGCTTAGAAAGCACATGCCTTACAATTAATTATACACTATCGCATTGACACATTTAAAGAGACAGTGAATTCTTTGACTTAAGTTCAAATTAAAGTACATTAATTTAGTCCCATCTGTCAAATTGTTCAGTCAGTTATCATAAATTTGACAACTCCAAGATTTCAACATTGATTTCAAAATAGTTTTTTTCTTTCTTGGTCCTCTTTAATGAAAAAAAAAGCCAAGAAGTCCTATTACATTATTCTTCAGAAACCCGGCAGGAGATGCATTCAGCCAAACACATCGACTGGCACATTATATGTTTAACCGGCAGAAGCCCTAGTTCTGGCTCAGCGAATGCGGTGCTTGAGCATCTATGAATAAAAATGGGAGCACTTTCCTGCCCCTGATTGATCAAGCAGCCAATCAGTGGCAATAATCCTCATACCAAGGTAGGTAGCTTTATCTTTTTTTAATTATTATTTTTTCATTTTCAACAATGCATATGAAAGTACTTACATATACTTTGATATGCACTGTTTGTTGGCTCCCTGGTCACCGGAGTGTCCCTTTAAATACCTTACAAAGTACACCAATATGCATTCTTCATTGGCAGGGCTGTATGGGACTACTTTTTATTTTTTTCTTCTCAGTTTTGTTCATAAATTAATATTAAATACATTAGTTTAGTAATATAGATGCAAATCCAATATGCAAAAAAATACAGAAAAATGATGCAATAGAATGGAACTGTTGATACTGCTTATATGGCTATTTACATATTTCTATTAAAGTAATGTTCTGATATTAAAATAATTTGTATATTTTTAATTTGCTAAAACAGCTCTCAATCGACCTACTCCGTAATCTGCCACAGCCTTATCTGGCACACTAGAACATTTATGTAATAGAAGAATATCGCTGCAGGGAGACACTATGCATATTTTATTACAGTAAATACAACCAAGTTGTTTTTCTGCAAGTTTTCCGTCTAAACATTCCCTCTATAATATTTTCGAATTTAATGTTCTCATCCTGTGCCAGTATATACACTTCTGTCATGCCTCGTGTTTTGAATTATTATTTAATTGGATGTTATATTAATTATATTTTTGGGATATTATCATTGACATATTTTGACAGGGTGCTTGTGTGGGCTCAGTTTTAAAGTGAACAAAGGTTGTAAAATCAGCCTAACCCCATTATTTTAGACACATTCCACTGCCATTTTATTACAACTGATATGGGCTGTGCTCCAAAGAAGTATATATATATCATGTTAGAGACTTCATAGGTAATCATCAAGCCATCAATTTCTTTGACGTTTCCATGGGGCTATAATAAAAACATGCTGATTGCGTAAAATTTCCATTATAATAAGAGACAAACATATTTCATGAGAATGGGGCCTCTATTGAAATGCTCTTCTCCATTAGAAATTACAATATAATCAATGCCCTTATATCAATTAAATAAACTGTTCGACTTAAGTTTAATAGTAGTAGATGCCCACCCCCTAGCAGAATAAAACACTGCCTGTACCTGTCCAGCTTGATGGTATCTAGGTTGCTTTTACGAGGCCATCTCGCTTAAAGTCTCCCCCCCTTTAAAACCTCGAAGACTATTAGATAAACTATTCTTTTAAGGCTTATACTGTATCTATATAACACCTTAATGAAGACCTAATTTTGTCAGGGATCACTGTGAAAACATTTATTTCTGTTGATCATCGTATAATATGTTGACACACACCGATGTCTGCTGACCATAAAACTTCCATAATTTGTTTCGGAAAAAGCGGTCAGCATTAGTCTCATCATTCCCAGCAAAACTGCCCTTAGAGAAATCTGTCCTCAGCAATATTCTTGCCTGGTAGAACAGAGTTTTGCGGGGAACCTTAAACAGCTATATTAACAGATTAAACAGTTTAAATAAAACAAAAATGCATGGAGTCACTTGTGGATCCATCCATCAAACAACTTATTGTCAGAAAAAACAAGGGAATGATGTCGAGTTTCTGGAATATTTTATTTTAGGTTCCATGATTACCTTCAAATTAATAAACTGTAACTTATGAGGAGGAAGAAGAAAACCAATCATCATGTTTTCAAACTTCAACTTAATCTTCCTGTAATAGAGCTGGCGAACGAGAATCTGCAAAATCTAACCTCTTGGACATTCTGTTTAAAAAAGTACGTAACCCTCAAAGAGAAAGAAAGCTTATCATAAGTGAATTAATCCGATGCAACTTCAACAATGCCGACACTTTGAAGTGAAAGGAGTGATTATTTAAAGCAACCACCTAACAGTGACCTATTGGCTTTTTGGAAAGAAAAGAGCATTTGATCTTTCCCATTTCTGTGAAAATTTAAATGGATTTCTTGGTAAATCCGGGCTCAAATACTTCATCAGGAAGAGGAAAATTCTGTTAGGTTAATACCTAATTCCAAACCATAACGTTGAAACACTGACATGGGCAAAGAAGAATAAAGATACGCTCTTTTAAACCACTGTCTTGAACATCGGATTAATTCAAAGAAAAACATTTTAGTTTTCTTATTTTTACTTGGTAATTTTATTCCTTGGATTTCTTTTTGGGATATAATGCAAAATGGTCAACAAACTAATAATCCTTTAGGTGCAACACACGCACAATTATCTGATTGTTAGTTATTTATTTTTAGTAAGGACATCTCCAACAATTTTCTCTTTTAGTCATTTATGCCCTAACCCAAAATAAGCAAATTTGTGGGCCTATGGGCTTGATTCATAGATTCCTTAAAAACTTAAGTAGTTTTAAAGCAGGCGAATAAAGAATAGTTTTGGATTCAGAGACCTAAATCAGATGCACACTTTGCTATAAATGTATCTATGTAAAAGATATGAGGAGGTCCAGATCTACATGCGCCAAAGTGTGGATGATTAATTAGCATGTTACCTGAATGTGTGCCGTGGGCATTGAGTCACTGATTACTTTGTTACAATTTATTATCTCTTTTTTTTTTTACGGCAAAGGTGCAGGAATTCTTACGTACTTGTGCAGTATGTGCATTTTACCGTATTTGCTCGATTATAAGACAAGGTTTTTTTCAGAGTAAATGCTCTGAAAAATACCCCTCGTCTTATAATCGAGGTCGTCTTCTAATCAGACCTCAAAATGTCCGCTGGGGCCATGCTGCTTACCGGGCTTTGGTCGCGAGCAGCAGGAGAACAGGAAGCTAGGAGAGTGTCACATAACTCTGCCTCCCCCCTCCTTCCTCTGGGGACGGGGCCAGAGAAGTTGCTCGCACAGCCGGGCCCCTACAGAAGTCTTCGAGTGAGAGATCTGCAGTTCAGGTAAGGGGGTGGGGAAGGGTTTTTGAGCAAGTATGTGTGATTAATGGAATGAATGAGTATTTAAATGTTTGTGAATGAGTGTGTGTTAGTATGGATGTGTAAGGGGGGTGGTGGTGGTAGCATGGCATAGGGAGGCTGTACTCAGACTCCTATCATCCCCAGGTTCCAGCATGTACTGGCTGCCACTCTGGCATATAGGGGATTAAAAGGCACATCATGGGGCAGAGTGGCAAATAGGGGGTATAAGGCATTTCTGGGGGCAGAGTGGCAGCCCTGGGGGCAGATGTGCATAACTGGGGGGGCAGGTTGGCAAATAAAAGGAAATAAAAAATATATATTTTTCTCAATCATAGCTTTTATTAAATATGAAAATATTGTTTACATGAATTAATATTTACTAGTAAAACTTTTTTTCCTATAGGGTAGTCTTATATTCAGGCTTTTTGTTTTTTTCCTAAATTAATATTTAGATTTTGGGGGGTCGTCTTATAATCGAGCAAATACGGTATTTTGTTGTATTAAGTTTCATAAAAAATAGTTAATAACGTGTGTAGCAAAACACGCGCTGTTACATATCTGATGTGCAGTTCTGGAAGAAACTATTTCTGCATGATTAAGTTTGTGATTGTTCACTTTTTTGTTGACTGACTGGCATTTTGTATGCTTTAAATCATTTTTTTTTTTTTTTTACATTTTTCTTGTGTTGGGTCATCTTTAAACCTCCTTTCCTGATCAGCTGATTTGATCCATGGATTGATTTGATTGCCGCCCCACCGATTTAATTGATTTTGATTTAGGACCTTTAAAGCGTTAACCAAGTGATGTTTTTGAAGTCACAGTGTGTTTAACCTTTACATGAGATCATTTGCCAAAATATGACACTAAACCATTATATTTATCTCACTTCACTAAAAATATTAAAACATGTTGTAGCATAGATGTCAGCCTTTTTATCCTGAGGCATATTAGCAACATACCTTTTTCACAGTTCAAGTCTGCACCAGCTTATAAGATAGGCAGTGCCCATCAATGTAGAACATGACTTTAATGGTGGATATGTTTTAACAGCCACACTGCTATGCCACATTTATATAAAAAAAAGTACTAAATCATAAGTTCTTTAGCACACATATATCAAGCACTGTACAAAAAACGTGCCATCTAAAACAAATGAATGTGTGCTAAAGCTGTCATTGTCTTGCATGCATGCATACTGAATATATGAAGGTTGTCAGTTTCACTTGCACTGCACTTATAAGCCCTAATAAACTAAATTGAAACATGTATATAGGTGACATACAAATAAAAAAATGGCATACCTTGTGTCCTTATAGGCAAGTCTTACACACGTTCATATTGGCATAAGTGTATTTCCTTAGCTTAAAGTCACAATAACACCTTAACTAAGATATTGGGTTGTCCTGGATGCTTATCAGAATTTCTGTAATGTTTATATGAAGTCACACATACGTAGCTGGAAACGATGACCCTAGGATTTTCCCCCAATTGAAATACGTTACGCAATTTAAAGAAGCAAATTAGAATTTTTCATTTTGAAAGGTATACTGGTCGGTGTGCTTAGAAAGCTCACATGGCTTTATTCATTTAAGTGGTACTTTGCAGGTTAAGTGCAGTTTAATCTAAACAAACTTTAGTATTCGTTATGAAAGGCCAAACTCTGGTAGGAGTCTTCTGTAAGACAGCATAGTTAACAGAGTTTTCTAGAATGTTACCCCACCAATTGAACCATGAATTATGTAGGGTCATCTTAGTCCCTCTGACAGAAGAAACCTGCTAGGGTTGGCCTTTCAATAATAGTGAATAGACCCCACAGTATAAATGACATCTATTAGTAGGGTGGGGCCATAGGCATTTATTAATGCAGAGGACAGATACTTAGCTTCTCAAATCCAAAGACACCACCTGAAATCTAATGACAATAAGGCCTATTTACTAAAGAGGACATTGACATGACAACCCACAAGAGGGTTGTAGTTTCAACTCTTTGACTTCACCATACATAAAAAGAGCCAACCCAAGTGAGCTACTACTGCAGAAAGACATTGGCAGGCCGCATATAATTCCTCTCGCTAATTGAGATGCATTATGTAGAACTGGCTCAGTCGCTCTTGCTGTAGACACCTTTAAGTGTTGGCAATTCTTAATGGATAGTAAAGCGAGGTAGTTGAAACTACAACTCTCCCATACACGCTCTTCATAACTATCTATTCATTTTGTGAATAGATCTCAGTGGTCTGTTAATGGGTTATGAGGAAAATAAGTTTATGAATATCTGGCAGAAAATTTAACTAATAGCAACCACCATTATAACATATTTATTTCAACTGTACAAAGATGCAACCTGTACAGGTACAAAACACTTGTATCAATACTAGGTTAGTAGTCCTTTCTTGCTATTAAAAGAACAAAAAAGACACGTTTGGATGGCCCTCAAAATCAGGATAATCAGACTTGGTGAAGAAGAGTCCCACGTTACTATTAAAAGCAGTAATATAGGAAATTGAACAGAATGATAGAAAGGAGAGCAGCAAGTGAGGAAAGAACATAATTTATGGTGATGCTCATAAAACACATCCGGAAAGATAACAGAAAATTGCTGTTACGCTAAATAAGGTGGCAAGCGACAAATCTATTATTTTAAGCAACATTTCAAAATAGAAATGTTTTCTGTAGCAGTGGGTCATTCAGAAAGCAGAATGCGTTGATCTAGACAACTGGAACAGATGTTCTTAACACGTTACTCAGCTGGACAGCTGTCTAATGTTCCTCGAAAAAGATTTCCTCTAATCAGTCCCACTCGGCGTTTCATTACGCCATCACAGACTTGTGAGACAGGTATCAGAAAATCAGCTAGCATCATTACAGAGAGATTTGCATTGGGAGAAGCACATTTGTGTCTTGCATGTATACTCGTGTATTACAGGAGAGAGCCTGGCTATATGTAAATTTGAATTACATTCAAGAAACGGTTTAACATTTTCATAGTAACGTCAGAAATTTCACTTTCTTTGAAAGTTTGCGAATGTTGTTCTTATTAGCGTAAAATCGGAATGAGATAAGAATTGTCTTCAAAGTTCTTACACGGCCGCAGATATTTGTGCTCATCTATAAAAGCTACATTGTAGGTGCCCGGGATCAATACGCAGGGCCAAATTACTATTACACAACATCAAATTATATGTCTGTCTACATCAAAAGCCAGTAAAGTGCATAAGCCAACACATTCAAGTTACACAAGAACACAGCTTTTAATAGAGCAATTAGAAATAATTAAAGTTAAATGTATATTTTATTGGTAAAACAATGCGTCATAATAATCGACGGTTTTTCATTTGATTTGTTTAACCCCAGAACTGCCCTAAAAGACAATTTTTTACCGAGTAAAATGTAAAGAGGGTCCGCTGCAAGGAATAATATCGCCAACTTTTGAATTCATATAAACATGGTTAATCTTACAAATGTTAAATGCAGCTACGCTCTCTTTGTGGTATTGAGAATTATAAGCACAGCAATATCCCCATGCCAAATAATAATAATAATAATAATACTTTTTTCCTGTACAAGATTGCTAAAACATATCACCCCTGCTTGTATCTTTAAATCTACTTGTCAGCTTGGATCCTTCTAGGTTAGGGGTATCAGGCCCTCACCTGTTTTATCAACATTCATGTCAGATTGCCGTCATCACGCTTGCCTCCAGTTTGGTTTCCAATCTAAGCTTACGATCCCAACAGCATGCTTATATGGCAAGGTATTATGTGGTTGATAATTAAAATGAAGTGTACATACACACACTGTTAATTGCCATTTATAATGCCATTGTCACTTGTCAAACTAGTAAGATTCCTGAGTTCTGGGTATAATTTATTTGATTCTCCAGTTTTAGTGACTCCCCATAAATATGCAAACCCAGCTAGCTCAATCCGTAGAGCATGACACTCTTAATCTCACGGGTCGAACTCCATATTGGGGACACAGATAGTTTTTATGTCCACATAAAAATCACCTTGCACCATTTGTCGCAAATGGGGCGATATAATACAAATATATATTATTAGGAAATACCAAACAATATCAACACATGTGGTTTGGAAGAAAGGAAACAGGAGGGAGATGTGATATAAACATTTAAATACATAAAGGAGTATAAAAAAAAAACTACAGGAGAGACTTTTATTTTAAAGAAGGAGAAATGAAAAAAGAACTAGAAGTTTTAAAAGCTTTTACTTGACTGAGATGGTGGTAGATAAATGGAAAATCATTGCAACAGAAGTGGCTGATACACTAATCTAAATACGCACGGGATAGACATAAAGCAAAGTCTTTACATCAGGAAAATGAGTAGACTAGATGGGCCGAATAGCTCTGATCTGTCGTCTGTACCGACCTTTGACTGTCCTTAATTCGATTCGGTCCTTACTTACTTGGCAGCTTAGTACAACAGAGGAAAGCTGGAAGCCAAATAACTAAACTCCTCATTGACTGGAAACCAGAGACAATGGTAGGGAAAGACACCTGCCTCATTGCTTCCAGTCCACCTCAGCGTATGAATCAGTTGTAGCGCGTGGAGACATTTTCACAGCATTTGAAGGTAACAGTTATCAGCAATACTAATCAAATGTTACTGCACCCACACAGGCAAAATAATAAGCCATATCACTGTAATTGTTATTGCTCTTAGCAAGCACATTGAAAAATAATTATTTTGCGACATCTACACTAAGAACACCTTCCCCCCACAACACTTACTTCAATTCCGACTTCAAATCCACCACCTAGGCCGGCTATACCAATGGCAGAAGGAGCAGACCATTCTAAAAGGGAAAAAGAGAGTATACATGTCTCAAACTTATAATAAGATATTGCTGCATTTTCTCAACCTCAATATCAGATTCATATATCATGTATATATATATATATATATATATATATATATATATATATATATATACACACACACACACACACACACGCACACACACAGGTATATGATATATGGGGTTTTCAAGCTATTAAATGCGTATTCTAACAATCTCTTATTCACAAAGGATCTATAATTTGCCATAGAATATCATTACCACTAAGGTTGTTTGTCTATACAACCTTACTATTATTCTTTATTTCTAAAGCGCCGACAGATTCTGCAGCGCTGTACAAGGTGAAAAGGTTACAGATAATGACAGGTACAATACAACAATTGACATACAGGTACGAGAGGAATGAGAACTCTTATTTCAAATGTGTGCATTGTGGAAGGTAATATGGAGAAAAAAATGTTGCTAGCCATCAATTTATTTAACCTTTAGTTAAGTTGCCTGCAGTATGGACACGGTTTACAACTGACATTTGCCAACAACATATGCAAGTGATGTGCTAGCAATGACAGATTCTGCATTGCTTTGATCTGTGGGCGATGCTGATGTTTCACTTCGCACAGCATAAAAAATTGCATAGGCATTCAGGGTCCCCATCATGCAGTGATCACATACATACACGCTAATCCTTTATAGCACCAGCCATTTGTATATGAGAGTGATACACAGTTAATAAAATGCTCGGAGGTTTAACACACAGTAGACATGTAGAGTGTAGACAGTAGACATGTAGACAGTAGACATGTGCTTCCGCACCAGTAGATTTTATAACGATTTCTATGCTGGGAAACCCTTTTCTAGATGCATTAAATTGTATGCTGAATAGTTTCAAATGTAGTTTGGTTCATCAATTGTCTAGAAGACACAACAGCAACTGATCAAACAATCTGCATGTGAAAAGAGATTCTAATTTGACTGGATAATGTAGTGAAAAGGTGTGAATGACCTGCTCCAAGAGCATCACATATGGTATAAATGAATAATAGTACACATTAAATGCTTCAAAACATATTTACATTGTGTGTTCAAAGCTCTCCAGAAGCTTCAGAAGTCCAACTGGACTTCGAATTAAATGGAGATGCAACTATCCTGCCCTGACTTCAGAACGCCTGCGAGTGAAGCTGTGGATTGCTGAAAATAATGTGTATGGACATCATTTTTGGCATCAGCAAATAAAGTGTTCTGATCTCCAGGAGGCTTCTTGGTCAACATAATTGGATTGTGGGTAGGTGAGTAATCACGTGAAACATTTCAGTAAGCAAACATTTAATAATTATGGGAGTTCCAGCTCCAGAGTTCCAGTAAGTTCGCATTACTAGCACAAGGGCCAAGCTAAATTCCCAGACACCCCCTGTAAAGAGGAATTTATATTAAAGTTTTAAAAAAAGGAGTAGTGAATCTGATGAACACAAAACTTACGTCCAGTAGGGAGTCGAGCAAGAACTATACCACTTCCTCCTCGGGCAGTTACTAAAAAGCCAGCTTTTATCACAGATAAAACCGCAAGACCTTGTGCTTTTGCTATAACATGAGCTGTAGGAGGAAAAAACAAAGAAACATTACACTTTTGAGGATTAAAACATTTGTTTGTATTAAGGGTATCCACAGATATAGTTTTGTTTGCTTGATTTTTTGTTTAGGACAAGTAGGGTTTTCTTTTGGAATCCTATTTATGCAGCACGCAATGTTTACTAGGAAGAAACGGGCAAAAATGAGAACACATTGCTCATAGATTTACTCAGTACATACAGCTGAACCAAAAAGTGAAGATAATATAGAGACAGACATAGAAGCTCTGCCTCAGAATGCCATGGTTGTGGGTATCCTTGGTTCAAAATATATTTACCCCCCATAAGTCTATATTGATCCTTTCTGGTGAAGCTCTCTTGGCTACCTATAGCATTGTCGTTGTGCGAGGACTGTCCCTGTACTTGAGCTATACATACCCCATGAACATGTTGTATATCAACACATAAATTCATTTCGAAAAATTCAGAGAAAGATTTAAAAAAAAAAAAAAGATAGGTTGTAATTGTTTGGTTCATACTTCCCCAATAAAGAAAGTGCTTTCCCCGTATAAAACACATATCATTAGCTAAAGAAAGTTAATGTTTTTGAGTCATAGCGCTCAAGCTATTTCCAGTAAAACATTACACGGAAGCTTGTATGAGTTTCATAGAATGATCCCTAGAGACAAGAGTGATTTGGAAAACAGACAAGATACTTCTCATACAATTACAAATCTTCTACAATAAACCATATCTAAAATGTCAAGTAGTCCCAAACAAACAAAAACCTGATCATTATACAGATGATCAAATAGTTAAATTGAGCCGTTAGGAAAACAGGAACACCACAATATATTAACACATAATCTAATGGATATTTTGTGGCTCTGTCTCAAAACGTGCATTATCTGGTATAAAAAAAAAAGGTCCCCATACGTACCAGGAATAATTTTATCCGGTCCAGTGCGAGAACTTATTTCTGTAAATTCCCTCAAAATGTTTGCTGCTTTTTTAGCTTCGGATTTCAAGTTTGAAGGAATTGGATTATTCACTGTAAATAAATACAAGGTATAACACTTAATAAAAAGCGACAAATTCATCCATGTCATTTATTTTTGAATATACCGTATTTGCTCGATTATAAGACGAGGTTTTTTTCAGAGCAAATGCTCTGAAAAATACCCCTCGTCTTATAATCGGGGTCGTCTTCTAATCAGACCTCAAATAGAGGTCTGATTAGGAGACTAAGATCCAGATCCCCCGCACCGCTGCAGGGGACCTGGATCCTCCTGTCGTCGCCCCCCCCCCCCCCCACACACACTTACCGGTGCTTCCGGAGGTGAAGTTGGCAGCGGGGGTTTGTATGCGTCCGTCGCAAATACCTTCCCCGACTGTCAGAGATCAGAGTTCCAGAGTTCCTGATCTCTGACAGCCGGGGAAGGTATTTGCGACGGACGCATACAAACCCCCGCTGCCAACTCCACCTCCTTCCGGCTGCCGCGGAATGAGACGTCAACCCGCTGCCCCGGCAATACAGCAGGAAATTGGAAGCACCGGTAAGTGTGTGTGTGTGTGTGTGTAGGGCATTTCTGGAATGCCTTACACCCCTATATGCCACTCTGGCACTTAGGGGGTTAAAAGGCATATTATGGGGCAGAGTGGCATATAGGGAGGTATAAGGCATTTCAGGAGGCAGAGTGGCGTTAAGGGGGCATTTAATAGAGCACTCTGCCTCCTGAAATGCCTTATACCTCCCTATATGCCACTCTGCCCCATAATATGCCTTTTAACCCCCTAAGTGCCAGAGTGGCATATAGGGGTGTAAGGCATTTCTGGAGGCAGAGTGCTCTATATAATGCCTTTTAACTCCCTTAATGCCACTCTGCCTCCTGGAATGCCTTATACCTCCCTATATGCCACTCTGCCCCATAATATGCATTTTAACCCCCTAAATGCCAGAATGGGATATAGGGGTATAAGGCATTTCTGGAGGCAGAGTGGCACATAGGGGGTCAAAAGGCATACCATGGGGCACAGTGGCATATAGAGGGTTAAAAGGCATATCATGGGCCACAGTGCCATATTGGTGTGGCAAGCCTGGGGGCAGATGTGCGTAACTGGGGGACAGGTTGGAAAATACAAGAAATAAAAACCAAAAAAAAATATTTTTCTCAATCATAGCTTTTATTAAAAAAAATAGTTTACACGAATTAACATTTACTGGTAAAACTTTTTTCCTTTGGGGTCGTCTTATATTCAGGCTTTTTCTTTTTTTCCTAAGTTAATATTCAGATTATGATCAGGGTCGTCTTATAATCGAGCAAATACGGTACACTGACTTTTACTACTAATGGTGCTGTAGTAAGCTAGATTTAATATATACACGTTACAGTACAAAATCTTTAGGTGTAGCACAGAAGGCTGGAGCGGTCACAAAGGTAGTACTGCCATACTAGGCTTTCTCCATCAATCTCTCTTAATTAACACTTTCAATTATTAAAGGTTTGGACCACTACATGCAGGGCTGGTGCAAGGATTTTTGCCACCCCTGGCTCCACCCCCACAAGCCCCCCCCAACTGGCTGAACCGCCCTAGGCGGGCGCCTACTTTGCCTACAGGTGGCGCCGGCCCGGACTACATGATAAGTACATTTATACTATGTATATGTATATAGGTTCAATTGAATTTGTCTTTAAAGTTATTTGCAGAACCTAAAATCTATTCATGAACTTTAATGCTAAATATACCTTCAACAAGTGATTTATCATGTTGGGTGAAAGAACAGAGGCACATCCAGAGGTTACCTCTGGATAATCTTGTATAGAATGGAAAATATTTTGAGTCACGCATAATCTGGGATCGTTTCTTGTTTATTTCTAAGTGATCTGTGTAGGCTCTCTATCACATACTGCTAGGAAAGGCTGTTTAGGCGCTGAGGGGCCCTGCACTGCAGCGAGTTACAGTGCTAAAGCTGAGATTTCTTCACTTTCCTCCTATCTCTGTTAACGGGTTTGCAGACAGTCAGAGTATTACTGGTGCAGATTTAACTGAATTAAGGAAAGTGATGAAACTGATTTGTTTCAGTGTTTTACTTGCAGCAGCTGTCTGTAATTGTCCCCATTCTTATTATGCAAGGGACAGCAGTACTGTTAGGGCTTCTGATTCCCCCCTTTTGGAGGCATTAGATACAGTGGTGTGAAAAATAAAGTACACCCTCTTTGAATAGTATAGTTTTATCTATAAAAATATAATATTATGTGTTCCTTAGCAGGTCTAAAATTAATCAAATTTCCTTGATTAATTGACCATCAGCAAGTGTGACCGCCTCTATAAAAGCCAAACTTTTAGCATGCTGCCGGTCTGGAACATTCAGGTGTGCCAAGGAGGGACAATAGCAATTATTTTAGAGAAGTCATTGTTGCTGCCAATCAATCTAAGAAGGGTTATAAGGCCATCTCCACACCATTCCAAGCCAACATAAAGAACACTCCAGTGACCTGTCTGTTAACAGAAATGTAGAAATAACAAGAAGTCATCCTCTGAGACTGAAAGAGCAAAGATTTATTCACAAAGGAAGGGATTATTTACAGTAGGGGCAATAAAGGTATAGAATTCACTACCAAGAGAGGTGGTACTATCAAATAAAATGGATGCCTTTGAAAATGATATGGGTGCTTTTAGAAAAGCAGAACATGCAAGGCTGTAAACGATGGAATAAAATACATTTATATTCTAAAGCTTCTTGATCCAAGGAGAAATCTGATTGCCTTTTGAATTTACATAGTTACATAGTTATATAGGCTGAAAAAAGACATGCGTCCATCAAGTTCAGCCTTTCCTATATCTGTTAATTTGTTGCTGTTGATCCAAAAGAAGGCAAAAAAACCCCGGCTTCGCTCTTTCCAATTTTGCACTAACCAGGGAAAAAAATTCCTTCTTGACCCCAAAACGGCAGTCAGATTCCTCCTTGGATCAATAAGCTGTTTCCCCATAATTAAAGATTATATCCCGAATATTATGTTTTTCCAAGTATCCATCCAGTTGCAGTTTAAACGTCTGTGCAGACTCAGATAAAACTACCTCTGCAGGCAGAGAATTCCACATCCTTATTGTCCTTACTGTAAAAAACCCTTTCCTCTGCTTTAGTCTAAATCTCCTTTCTTCCAGTCTAAACGCATGACCACGTGTCCTATGCATAGTCCTGTTTATGAACAGATTTCCACACAATGGTAGTAGGATTTCCCTAGGTGGCAAAATTATAAGAAATAGATGAATTGTTTTTTTTTTTCTTTCGGATCAAAAGCAGGAAGGCTACATAGACGAGTTTAACTTGATGGATTTAGGTCTTTTTTCAACCTTAATTACTATGTTACGGTTTATATTGTTAGTTTTGAGTCCTTTTGTAAGTTCCTTTTCCTTTGGTGTACAAATAAAATTCTTTAATTTCTTCATTTTGGCAGCATACTCCAAAATCTTCCATCGACCTGTTATATTTTTACACATTATTCTTGTGCTATATTGTAATAAAATAGTAATGTTTTATAGGCAATTTTAACTTAATGTATTTTTAAATTTACATTAGATTTTGAGAATGTCTTCCAGGCAAAGTTAAACACAACATATATTATGCTTCATTGGTCAGTGTAAAGGCCTTTAAAAGTAACATGCCCTGCTCACTTATATGTGTGGCACAGATATCTCAAAAAACTCCTATGGAGTGAAGAGTACATGTTTTTAAAGTCTCTTTACAAATCATTGGACGTTAATAAATTTCACTCATTGTTTCTGTAGGTAACATCACTAGTTCTTATAAACGGGCAAATTGCAAAATGCTGTCTTTAGAATACGACCATTATTGTATTTTAAAAGATTTAGTATTGTAATACTAAATTTTCCTAACAAAAAAAAAATTAAGCATCTATATACACATGAAAAGATGGCACCCATTGTTTTATTATGGCTTTGTTGTTTGGTAAATCAAAGCATACTCACTACTCCAGGAGTTTAACATTGCAAATCTGTGATATCACTATGCATTATAAAAACACCCAAGTTACTGGACTCATCCTTCACTGTCCCTTGTAAGTCTTCTTATACAGATAAATACTGTGTTTCAGTGAAAATGTGGTATATGTTAAAAAAAAAGATGTCCCCGTTTCTACAAAACCAATTTTGACACTCTATATTTACATCATTTAGCCCGATATGTCCAATTCAAAGTTAAATAACTGTCCATGAAGAGTATACCTGGATCTCTGGAGCTATACTGTACTGCCGACAAATGTATGGTTGGTCTGTCACTTCAAACTTCAAATATGATATATTAAGTGTATGTAATTGTTTATTAAGTATTCAGTTGGTGCTCAGGAAAGATGAAATAATTTCTGTCAAGAGGATTTACAGAAATGATGGATTTCAAATGCAGTGATTAGTGACAGCTCTGCTGGGAACAGGTCTCATTTCCATTGTTGGTTGTTGATGAAAAGAGAAGGTATTGAGACTGTGTGAGTCAGCAAAGGAGGCTATCAGAGAAAAATTGACAAACTGTTTAATTTGTAAGTTTATAAGGCAAGTGCGTCAAACACAATGTAATTTGCATTATGACTAACAAAAAGGATCCCCATCGCTGGATTTTAGCCAAACTACACACTCACGATATTGCTTTCATTTCAACCAACAATTGCAATATGTCCTGTACAATAACTATTAAAACCAAATTAAAAGTTTTTATGTAAAGGGTATGCTTTGAAAATGAATGGAAGAAATGGGAAAAAAGTCATTATAACTATTGAAAGTATAAAAACAGAATCACAAAGTAACTCAAGATACATTTGATAAAGATAGTCAAAGCAATTATTGCCAGCAGCAAAAATGCAAAATGTCATAAGGGGGAGTAAGACTTTGTGAATTCATGATGTTGGAAGTAGATGGGGTATAATATAGATGTTACTAGGCATGACATTATAACACAATCATGCAATATAGGGGAGAAGTTATGCAACATCAAAGCTCTGTCTGCAGTTATCATTTCTTATGTTAGACTGATTTGGGGGCTCCCTTCATATTTAATATTTGAGTACAATATGTAATGTATTGCTTTTAATATGTGTGCAAATTGGCCTAATATAGTGGGGTTTTTTTATTTAACATATGAAGACCTACTTAGCTAGCCGTGTACTAGCTGGGTCAACAAATTTGGTTTGGATCTACGACTCAGCCAAAAGATTTAAGAGACAAATGTTTTTATTTTCATACAAGAATGTGTATTGTTTATTGGGGCAATACAACATAAAACTTTTGTTCAGTGCTGCACAACTTTGTACTGTACTGAAGTTAACCCCTTCATGACAAGGGGTGTTTTACACCATACAGACAAGCTTGTATCTTTAATCATTATTCTTACACACACACACACACACACTAACACCATACAGTAGCAGAAAAACACATGCTAATGTATTATGCTCACAAAACACTAACACCTTACAATAACACACACACACACTAACATTATACACACATGCTAACATCATACACTAATACACACAATACACGCTGACATATACACGCATGCTAATTCCATACTGTAACAACAAAACCATACACTCCAATGCTACTCTTATACACAAGCACACACTATCCAACAACATACAAACACCATTATATATATATATATATATATATATATATATATATACATACATATACACACACACTCTACTAAAACCATGCACACATACACACTCAATCTGGCACTACAACACAGTAGAAAAAAAGATGTAGAGATAAAAAATAGGATCATACGTGTGCAATCTGGGTGCTAAGCCATTCCTATTTGTGTAATCTGGGTGCTGAGCCAGTCCTATTTGTGCAGTCTGGGTGCAAGGGCTGGTCTTTGGGTTGTTTGAACTGTGACCTATGCCTCCAATTTAGGCTTTACGTGTATTATTTCATGCTGAGTTTGTTTGTTATTCTTTCGTTAATCTATATCTGCAAATGCAGGGTTTGTATGTCTTATTCAGTCTAGCTGTACCTTCAATGCTGTGTTTGCATGCTTTTATTTAATCTACCTGAACTGCAGGGAGAGGAAAAAGACGTGTAGAACAGCGAAGGGTGGGGACATTGTTTTGCCAATTTTTGCTTATACATTATTCGCACTAAATGTTAGGCTATAAAGATGTGATCAATAGAAGCCCTATCTTTAATACATATAAAAATATGATTTGCGTGGGTGTAACCATCATAAAGGGAAAAGATCTCCAGTCAGCTTATGCAATACATTTTATGGACAAAGGTATTAGGACACCTGACCATTACACCAACAGGGACTTTTACGACATTGTATTCTAAATACATAGACATTAATATGTTGTTGGTGCCCCCTTTGCAGCCATTCCTCTGGGGGAGCCTATAGCGCGTCCCTGTAGGAATTCTTGCCTGTTCATACAAAAAAAACCATTTTCTAAGGTCAAGTACTGATGTTGGACAAGGTGGCATGGGTCACAATCTCCATTCTTCTTCATCCCAAAGGTATTTATCGACCTTGCTTTGTGCACAGTCATGCTGGAGTAGAAAAGGGCCATCAACAAACTGTTCCCATGAAGTCGATAGCATTCAATTGTCGAAAATGTCTTGGCATGCAGAAGCATTAAGATCTTTCTTCACTGGAAGCAAGGGGCCTAGCTCAACCCCTGAAAAAACAATCTCATACCATTATCCCTCTTCCACCAAACTTTACAGTTGGTACAATGCAGTCAAGCAGGTAAAGGCCTCCTGCACTCTGCCAGACCTAGAGTTGCCCATCAGACTTCCAAACAGGGAAGCATGATTCAGCACTCCATAGAACACATTTCCACTGCTCCAGGGTCCATTGGTGGTGTTTTACACCACTTGATCTGAAGCTTGGCACTGTACTTAGTTACATGAGGCTTGCATGCAACTACTCAGACCATAAAAACCCATTCCAGTTTTGGGGCCGATTTTAATGCCAGTGGAAGTTTGGAACTCTTCAACTTGGCGACTTTTACACACTACGTGCCTCGGCACTCTGTGACCCCACATGGCTTCCACTTAGTGGCTGAGTTGTTGCTGTTCCTAAGCACTTCAACGTTCCAATAATACCACTTGCAGTTGACCGTGGAATATCTTGCAGGTATGAAAATTCACAACCTGACTTATTGCAAAGGGGGCAAAATATCACAGCATCATCCTTGAATTCACTGAGCTCTTCAGAACAACCCATTTTTCCACATGGCTTTTAAATGCAGACTGCATGCCTAGGCATTTATTTTATAGACATATGGGAACGGGTCCGAATTAAATAATTAAGAGCTCAAGAAAGCCGTGAAAGTGTTGTGGTCAGAAGAGACCAAAATCGAGCTATTTGGCATCAACTTGACTCGCTGTGTTTAGAGGAGAAATGCTGATTCCAAGAACACCATCCCCACCGTCAAACATGGAGGTGGAAACATTATGCCTTGGGGGCGTTTTTCTGCTCTGGGACTTTGGTACCTCAAGTCCCAGAGCAATTTTGCCATTTTTGCGCTATGTCGGTTCAGCAATTCTCTTTTCCTGTGAATAGTGTACCCATGTAAACAATATATTGTTTTTTTTCAAGGAGAGATAGAGCTTTCTTTTAATACCATAGTTGTAAAAACTAGCGAAAATTCGAAGAAAAAAAAACCACCTACTTTTTTTTTTTTATTTTCCCTCTGAATCCTCACAAAATTAGGTAAAGTGATGGAAAATCCCCTCCAAGTTTATCAATTCAGATGTACTGATTTCAGAAATACCCAATTTATATATATTTTCCATACTTTCCCAGCACCAGAGAACATACTATAAGGTGTACATTTTTTGTAGAATTTTTATGCGTATGGCTTAACGGGTTTGGGGGTTGTGAACAGGGGCAGGAGGGTTATACTGGGTAGATGTTATGCTAGGGCAATGGGATGTAAGGTTTTTTAATTTTTTATTATTTTTTTGTATTTTATATTAATCAAATAACAGATGATAAGCCCCCCCTCCCCTGCCACACAACATTGAATTCTATGTGTCGTTTTGCTCAGAAATGTTTACGACTTGAGAAAGGGAGAAGAGCTCGTCATTCCAAAATTCCGTTAGTCCAATAAAAAAAAAGTTATTATCACAAGATACTTATTCCATCTGTTATTTGATATTGACACCACTGGACTAATACGGCTACAACCTCTACTATATATATTTTTTTAAATGGTCCGCTTAGGGACCTCCTGAACATGTTATTAATGCCAGTAATGTCACAACGACATCACTTAGCTCACTATTATTTTTTTTTGATTATTATTTATATTAATTTTAATTATTTGAATAACCGTTTTTGGGTTTTTTTCAGGAGGGGAGGGGGGTGAGAGACATGGTTTCTCACTCCCCTCCCCCTGCAGGGGATATCCTGTCCACCGATGAACTTCCGGGTTATATCAGCAGCGATGCAACCCGGAAGGGAATGCGCGATCGGGCAGTTTAAAATGTAACAGCTTTCCCGCTTTCATGCCGGAAGCTGTTACATCAGATCAGACAGCAGAAAGCCAGCGATGCCGGCTTCTGCTGTCAGGGGGAGTCCAGGCTGTCAAACGACAGCCTGATCTCCCGTGCAGCAGCAGGGATGCGTCCCTGACTCTGCAAGAAGGGCTGGACGAACCGGTACGTCCACAGGGGATTGAAGGGGTTAAGGTCCTGGAGCGGCCTAGCCAGTCTCCTTGCTAGAGGGAGCTGAAGGTTCGAGTTGCCAAGCATTAGCCCCAAAACCTTAATGACTTGGAAAGGATCTGCGAAGATGAGTGGGACAAAATCCCTCCTGAGATGTGTGCAAATTTTTGCATTTGTGAGGTCAGGTATTTAGGCAAGAAGGCCTGGCTTGCATCAATGTATCCCAAAGGTAGCCAATGGTGTTAAGGTCAGGACTCTGTGTAGGTCACTTAAGTTCCTCCACACCAAGCGTACCAAACCATGTGTTTTTTACCTTGCTTTGTGCACAGTCATGCTGAAACAGCCAAGGGCATTCCCTAAACAGGTGTAACAAAGTTGGAAGCATACAATTGTCTAAAATGTTTGTGTATGTAGTTGCATTAAGAATACCGTTCACTGGAACTAAGGGGCCCAAACTTGGAAACAAGTCCCAGACCATTATTCCTCCTCCACCAAACTTTACAGTAGTTACTATGCATTCCAGTAGGTAGTATTATTTTGCCATCTACCAAACCCATATTTATTTATCAGACTTCCAGACTACCGCTGATCATGGTGTATAATTTCCATTTAGATTATAACAGACCGTACAAAATGAGCTCCTTATACTGTTTTTAAAAATAATGCAATCTATATACAATATATAAATTGTAACAAGGTGCGGGGTGTTGTTGTGGAAGGGGTATACATTCCCCCTCGATTTTGCAGGGTTTTATATGACATATAGGGCAGGCTGGTGCTCCGCCCCGCAGTTTACATGCACCTGGAGTGACACAGGATCCAGGCCAGGAGTTTAAGCCGACTCCAATGCACTGGTCAGCTGCAGGTAATTAGCTGCACTGGCTGCAATATAACCTGACCTGTTGGACAGAGGAAAGAGAAGAGAGAGTTTGTTTGGAAGCAGCAGGGCTTGCTTTGCACAATAGAGACCATCAAAAAGGTTGGTGGGATTACATTTTGTTTAGTTTTGGACCCTGAGTAGTGAGGGGAATTATATGTTAGTAAGCGCTCAGACGAGCTAGGCTTTTGTTTGTAGGGAATTTTGTGTGCTCTGAAATTCTGTATATAGCTGCATACGTGGACTGCAAATAAACCGTGATTGATTACCTAACTGAGATGTGGCGTTAATACCCTAGAGGACCGTGCTGTTAGGTACCCTGTGTGGGTGCAGGATCACAATATGTACTACACAATTGCGTGAAGAAGCACTGAACCAGCAAGAATACAGTATTTCATTGTGTGAGCCTTTGGGGCAAAATGTCAAAGGTCACCTCAAGTGCACACATTAAGGATGTGGTTGCATGACATTCTATTATAACAAACCAGCAGACCAAACATGTTTAGCCCTTTTTGCCTCTACAATTGACCGTAGTTTTATTATTTAAATTTCTGTAAATACTAAAATTAGTATTGTAATATTCTTTTCTACCCAAATTTTTTTTCCGTGTGCATCTAGCTACTATGCTCATTTTACGTTCAAAAAAGATTTTTCTTTCACATATGAATGGTGACAAAGTCCTTTCTTAGTGCTGTTTGAGCTGCAACGGTGACGTTTGCTCCACTATATTCTGCAGTGCTGTGCAATGGGTAAACAGGACATAAGTAGTATATAATATATCGATTAAAAGTAACAGGAAGGGGCCCCTGCTCTAACAAGCTTACAATCTGGTAGGGATTTTGCTGAATACCCGATAAAAGCCCAGTGCATACTTCATTGTAGTGGCATTAAGAAGATAACAGGCTTTAATTTGTGTGTGTATATATGTATATTGCATATACACACTTATAATTAAACTATTTATACAATACACCCAATTTCAGATTTTTTATTTTTATTTCTACTAACGTGATCTGCTACTATTTGATTTGGTTATCCCGCCAGCTCAGAATGCATCTGCTCACAGATTGCAAAAGTGCCTTTGTATGCAACACAACTGCATGTGATACTGTGTTTCAAAGCAATATATTTACCAGGTCATGTGATATTAACTTACCAGTCCATTTTATGCAGATGAGCGCATTATACATTGTACAGCACTGCAGAATACGGAGGCAAATCAATAAGTCGTAAAGTACACAAAGTTTGTCTCCACTTTTTAATTTGCTGCCCGTTTTCTAGCATCTCAAATTATTCCCATTCCTCCTTAGTCAGTACTGGGCAGCAGATGTCAAGAGCGGCGCTGGGGACATACGAGGCATCATAAAGCTCCTAAAATCTTACAGCTGGTATCAAAAACTTTTGTTAAGTTACATTAACTGCTATGGATATACAACCTGTCCCGGTTGCATAAAAGAAAACTTGCATACATGTGTTAACGCTGCAGTAAAAGGGATTTAGGATTAAAATAAAACATTGACATGTTTAGTACTCAACCATGAGAAGTATACTCTTACACCTGAAAGAGCGACCAAGGACAGAGAACTTCATTTACTGCAACTCCATATTGGCAAGCAGACTATTACAAGCGTGCGATCATCTCACAAAACATCACCCAGTCACCACCCTTCTTCTTCTGAAATATTCTGTCAGTTCTTCCACAAAATAATTACAACTTGATATATTAAGCCATAATCATACCATATAGAAACATGGAATTTTACAGCAGATAAGAACCAGTCGGCCCACCTAGTCTGCCCATTTCTTTCCTGGTGTAAGGGATTCAAACCTCATCAGTCCTTGATCTTGTCCCCAACCCATAGTTTTAGGTCTATCCCACACTTACATTTTGCTCACTGTATCAGTCTCCACCACCTGCTCCATTAATCTACCGCTCTTTCAGTAAAGAACTTCCTTACATTACCTGAGCCCTCTAGTTTTAGACTATGACCGCATGTTCTAACATTTCTTCTAACAAAATACTTTTCCTCCAAGCTATCCATAGGGAACATCCTTTAACCTTTTCTGATAATTTCTCCCCTGCAAACCATTTACCATTTTTGTAGCCCTGATCTCTCTCCAATGTGTCAATATCCTTCTGGAGATGGGGTCTCCAGAACTGTACACAATACTCTAGGTGAGGCCTGACCAGAGATCTGTAAAGTGGCAGAACCATCTTCCTCTTCCTGGTACTAATGCCTCTCGCTATACATCCCAGCATCCTGATAGTTTTCCGTAGCGCTTTATTGCATCAGAAATAACTAATCCTAAATCCCTCTCTACCGCTGTCACTGAAAGAACAGTGTCCTCTATGCTATATTCTGCCTTGGAGTTTTAAGTCCCAAGTGCATTATTTTACATTTACCAACATTAAACTGCAGCTGCCGCACTGTCAACCATTCTTCTAATTTACCGTATCTATCGGCATATAACACGCACTTTTTATGAAGCTGAAACCCTACCTGCATGTTATACGTCGATAAATCCTAGAGCTGCACAATCTTCCCCTGCACAGCTCTATCGCGCGCCCTCTCGGATGCCAGGACCCAGGTGATGACGTCACTCCGGCCCCGGCATCAGCAGAAAAAGTAAAACTCTGGAAGATAGAGGACCCATACCAGATCTCCCAAAAGGTAGGGAGTAATATATAAAATTAATGTGTGTGTGTGTCTGAGTTTTTATTATTTAAACTTTTTTACTCAAATTTCCTTGTTAAAATGAGGGTGCATGTTATAGACCAGTGCGTGTTATATGACGACAAATACAGTACTTAATTTATATAAGAAAGCAACACATTGGAAAATACCCACATCTCAAATTATTCCCATTCCTCCTCATTTAGGACTGGGCAGCGGATGTTAAGACCAGCGCTGAGTATATACGAGGCACCAAAAATCTCCTAAAATCACTTGGTACCAACCTTTTTTATGTTACTTTAACTCCTATGGGTGTATAATCTCTCCCGGTCGCTAACATAGAACCAGACAGCAGATAAGCATCCGGCCCCATCCAGTTTACCTATTTACCTGCTTCAAAGACTCTGTATAGTTGGCCATTGGTCTTAGGTTCAAGATAACCGGACGCCTATTACATACATTAAATTTCCTTACTGCGTTAACATCTACCACTTCAGCTGGGAGGCTGTTCCAATGATCTACCTTTCAGTAAAGCATTTGCTCTCCAGTACTAAACCCTATGTAGCGTTTTCCTACCCTAAATAGCCATCATGAGATCATAAGCTGTGCCAAGCCAAAGGAAACACAGTCTCTGTAACCCCAGTTAGGGGAGGGGATGAAGGACACACGAGAGGGGGCATAGAATTACCCCACATTAATGTGCAAGAAAATAAATGCCAATACAATCCAACCTCCCCGAGATCACAGTCCCGGCGCCCACAAGTGCTTCTAGAACATACCCCGCATCTATTAGCATCCTAAATAACCTCCACCCAGCGGCAGACGTTACAGCAGCGCTGGGGCAGGCAGCTACTCACTTGTGGAGCGCTCACAGCACCCGGCTCCGTCTCTCTAGTTAGTAGGGAGCGCTCTCCAAACCCTATAAAAGTCTACGTGACTGCCTCTTCCCCGCTTCCTCATCTTCACCACACCCAGCAAGCCCAGGTGAGAGAATGTTGTTCCACCTGTCTGTCTCTCCCCCCACCTCCCCTGTCACACGGGCGGACCGCCTGCTGGTCACACGGGCGCACGCCCCCCGCCCCCCCAAGCTTAAATGCCGTAAAGCGACGCACTTCCTGTGAAGGAGGGGCTTCCAGTCTGGGACCGGCGTTATTGGGCATACTGTCGCACACTCTGAAGAGAGCAGAGTAACGATGGCGGGGTCCGGGAACAAGTCTGTGCTCTTCGTGTGTCTGGGTAAGCGGACACTTGCCGGGAGGGGGGACTCTGGCCCTTCGAGTGTTTGGGGATTAGTGATTGAAACACGCGCTGGGACCGGGAATCCTGATTGGTCGAGCAGGAGCTATGCGGCCCTTTAGCTGTGGGCAGACTACAACTCCCATGACTCTCGGGGTTGTGTTGCCGCGGCCTTCTGTGCATGACCCCCGGCATGGCTTGCTTGGTTCCAGCTTCCAAAGGTCATAGTGCCGGCTATAGCAAGATGACAGGTTTTCCGTCATTGGTTTGCAAGTTAAGTGCATTTATATGAAAGTACAGCAGTGAAGTCTGTTCTAAAAGAAGGCGAAATGTACGGAGTCTAAAACCAGAGGCTTAGCTGTCATGTGAATAATTTTCAGTTTACAGACAAGCTGGTGGAGAAATTGAACCGTTACCCAGCAGAAGTGGTAGAAGCTAATACAGTGATTACATTTAAGCACACAAGAGATGCATATAGCTGTCCTGGATCTAAGTCAAAGCCAAGGACTGCGATCTGCGTCTTTACATCAGAAAAATGGCCGGGCCAGATGGGCCGAAAGGGTCTTATCTGTGTTACTTATTCTTGCATTTTAGGGGCTTTCTCTGTTTCATTTAGAATATTATAATAAAAAGATTATATAATATTATTATTATAGAATGTAAATATATCCCAGACGGAGACTGTATGTGTATATATATATATATATATATATATATATATATATATATATATATATATATATATATATATATATATATATATATATATATATATATATATATATATATATATATACTGCTGTGACAGTCAGATATGTGTATGCTTTAAAGGCAAACCGTGGTATCCAAAACTTTCTGCTAAAAGAAGTGCGGCTTGTTGCTGGTTCCCATCGTGATCCGCTATTACATCATATTCCTGGATGGAGTTTTTTCTGGCAGTTATCAGTATAATGGTCAATGCGTTGGATTCACTGGGAATGTCCAACCAAGAGCAATAATTACATTTCTCAGCGTTTCCCTTCCTTTAAGATTAGACGTTGGTAACCGGGTATAAAATAGCCCTGCGATATAATGCGATGACCCTCATTGTAGCTCGTGTGCAACAGAAGGTGGAACCCAGCGATCCGCTTTGCTGCCTGTACCCCGGCTTCATGCAATGATGCGTCTACCAAGGATGGAGACTCGAGCTGCATCAATGTACTGGCGAGCCCGATCTGCATTTTAACCCATTAGAGACTCTCAAGTAGTTTAAAGCATTCTATGGACACCATTAATGAGACGCCTGTGTGGCAGGAGGGGTCGCTCAACTCTAAAGTTTGTCCAGAACCTGCAAATATGCGCAACGCAAAAAAAATTACAAACTAGGGGACTGCACAGCCTAAAAGCATTGTAGGCATATACATTCACACCCTATTTTGTGTACATGTTTTATACTTGGGTCCTGACTGCCTTTGCTTAAGCCGGAAAGCGTTGCCGTGTACAGCTCTTGCACTTTTGTTGATGTCGTTGACGTTGCACACGGTCCCGTGTATGTTCGTGTTTAGTTAGTATACGTGTTATTGGCTCCGGTACGCGTTTATCGTGGAAATAGGGCTGTTTATTTAAGGTATTATGAGTTTACCTTCCAAACACGACCTGTGTTTCTGCGCGGAACGTGTTCTTTTCCAAAGGGGTAGTAGGCGTTGCTGTAAAATGTCACGTGAACACGGTGACCTGGTGTGTAAAACCAATTGGTGTTACTTCATGGTTAGATTGAAGATGTTTGATTAGTAGGACACGAGTTGGATCTTGCGGCGTGCACGTGGATTACACGGCCGTCATGTTTTCTTGCTGTATATCCTGTTAATTATATTTAGTGATACGCAGATGTTTGCCCGGTCGTGCCAATTCCCATAGCGGCTGAAGAAGTCTTCATTCTCGTTTATAGTATGTCTTCCTTTGCGGCTAGCGCATTCCACATCTTTAATGTTCTTATTGTAAGGAACCCTTTTTTTGCTGCTTTAACTTTAAATTTCTTTCTTCAAGTCTCTTGTTCTTGGCACAGTCCTATTAAAAGTCATCTGAGGTTGGCTAGCATGGCCCCCCGTGTGTATTTGTCTAATGACATTGTATCTTATATTGTATTTTTATTGTTCTTTAGGGCTTTTTATCAATATGAAACATTTTTAAATATTTTGCTTTCTTTTAGGAAACATTTGTCGATCTCCAATCGCTGAAGCAGTCTTTCGGAAGTTGGTGACCGATGAAGGCCTCTCGCATCAGGTAAAAGGCTTCCTTTAACAAGCAGCGTTCTATTTTCAGTTAATTAAACTTTTTTTTTTCTTTTCTGATGTAGCCAAGGCTTGTCACTTTTGGGTCCCGATATGTCTTATCCTGCCGCTTGAAAACTGATATCGCAAAGGTCGGGACTCGGAAAAGAGAGAAGCTTCTTTGGGTCCATTTAGTTTTGTTTTGTTTTTTAAGTAAAGTATTAGCGTTTAATACCATGCCATGAATTTATCCAGGCATGGTGTCCATGTTGGGACACAATGAGTGCTTGTGACAAAAATCATCACTCACAATGGAGTCTATTCAATAAAGGGAACATTGTCAGGAGAGTTTTTTTTAACTATTGTTTTTGAAGTGCCAACACTAGTAAGTTTTGCATAATTTGGTGTGTAAGGAGAAATCTCATTCATTTAACTATACAGTCTACAGGGCCAGCCAAACTATAATGAAGTGAAGGAGCACAACACAAACACAACTCTCCTTAGTAAATAAGCACCTATGTCTTTGCCGTTGGTCAGCATGCATGTATAAGTAGCCCAGGCTAGTGTGTAAGCGAGGGAAAAGGACTGGCCACGGCACAAGTATCCTTTAAGAACAAAGTCGATTTTGTGATCTGTAAAAGACATCGTGGAAAAAACACATTGTTGGGATTTTGGGATGTCTGGAATAAGCCATTCACACTTTACCGTATTTGCCCGATTATTGGCCGCACCCTTTCAGTTTGGTGCTATTTTAAAGAAAAAAAAAATATTTTTAAAGAAAAACACATGAGTGAAATGGTTAAACAGTATTTTATCTAATATCCAGGAATACATGTGTTGTAACATTTTTAGTATCTATTATGCAGTTAGCATATGTTATATACAAACAGAAACTTGGAAAGCCAATAGCCATTTAATTCATAATGCACCTTACTTATTCATATGCATTCTGCCCCCTGACTTACCGATGCATTCCTAGAGGTCTCCCTCGTGCTTCGGGCTCCCTGGTGTCTAGTGGGGGCAGCTGGTGGACTTCTGTGCGATGCGCGTAGACAACCTCCGCTGCTGTCCACCACTTCTGCCAGACAAAAGTGTCGAGTAGCAGCACAGGTTGTCTACGAGCATCGCACAGACCTCCACCATCTGCCAGAGAGGAGGATCCAGGTCTCCTGCAGTGCTGCGGGGATCTGGATCCTAACGCTGCTGCTTAGCCTGGAACTGCATGTATCGCTAATCAGGTGACACGAATTGTGCATCCCTGCACTAAACCCTGATTATAGTCCGCGCCCCCACTTTAAAGACTTAAATTAGGGGGGGAAGAGTGCAGCCTATAATTGGGGCCAATACGGTAATTCCCTGCTGTACCATTCAGCAAAATCTAAAGTGATATATAAAGATTAATTTTACAAAAATCAGAAGTAATGGAAGAAATTCCTGAAATCGCTTCTCAACATTCTTATGCCTGCTATGGAGTTACATCTGCTGCTAGTTTTCTAAGTGGAAATATATTGCTTTTAGGTTTTGCTATTATCATAGATGCCTCTTCCATGAAAATCTGATTTAAAAAGACCCACCAACCACAACAAACATAACATACTTGCTAGTGATTTGGTGTATTTATAAATGTATTTCTTACCATTAACATACATTGTCATCAACGCATTTGCAGATGAAAGAAGAGATTTATAGAGTTGTATAAAGGCCTACAAAAAAAGCAAAACAGGATTTAATGAATGAGAGACTGTCTGGGACTGACTCACTTTTTTTTTTGTTTTGATTATTGTGATTTCTTTTGCAACTGTTTTTCCCAGGATTTATAGTTTTAAGCATTAACTGTTTGGTCATGATATGTCAAACTATTTTGTTTTATATATAGGGATAGACTTTTTTGACTTTTGTTTTTGGGGGTTATGCACTGGTACAAAAGTGGACAACCAAGATGTAGTTGCAGTCGGGCTTTGCGAACACACAGGTCCTAGCAGGCTGGCACCCCTATGAACCCTAACAAGTGGGAGAGAGCAGGATATCTGCTTCTGATTAAATTAGTCTTACTTGTTTGTTTCATGGTAAGAGGTCATCACTATGGTATGATGTCATATATCGGTTACCTCAGATTTTGAAGGGGCCACAATAGGAAAGGGGACGGATCATCTCTAAGCTATTATCAGTAGCTGCTCTCCCATGGGAATGTTATTGGAGCTTGCAGGGTCACGAATACATTCAAGCTCTGTTAACCTCATTCTTGCACCACCACCACCGACGAGAGCAGTATGGTGACAATGCCCACATTTCCTCTTTATAATGTGTTTTAGGACGTTGCCAATGTCCCCTATCATTTTACCTATTTGTGTGAATTCAGACCGTCTTAGATTGTGCTGTCCCTTTAATTAATATTTGCATGGTAGGGTCCCCTTAAATCTCCCTCCTGTATGATATGTTTTATTTTTCCCCTATTATATTCATGCTCCATTTTCTTCATGTACTTCTGCTTCTCACTTGTGTGTTCAGACCACCAGACTGCAAACATAGTTATGTCGTTGATGTTCAAAAAAAAATATATTTTTTAGTGCTCCATGTCTTATAAATGACGCTTTGATCCGTTTTAAATGAAGAGCGTTTAGGCTAATTGGGAAAATGTTTTGTTCTAGTGGAACATAGACAGCGCAGCGACATCTACTTACGAAATCGGAAACCCTCCCGATTACCGAGGCCAAAACTGCATGAGGAAGCACGGCATACCGATGAACCACACTGCGAGGCAGGTACGGTACCGCCACTTCATTCTCCATTGAAGCATGTCAATTGTTTTGTGTTGCAGTGGTCCGTAGACAGCGCTGCTACTTCCGACTGGAACGTGGGTTGCTCCCCAGATTCAAGGGCCCTAAACTGCTTAAAAACTCATGGTACCGAAACGACTCATAGAGCAAGACAGGTATAGGACGGCACGTTTTATTTTAAATTATATCATACTGGATTAATTTCCTCTGCCATGCTGGGTTTTGGTGTATACATATGGACGTATGGCAATTCACTTAATGAAGTGTGTTACCTGAATGTGTGTTCACTGAGTGATGCTTTAGTAAAGATAACACTTACGAACAGTCTAATGTCCCTGACATCCCCTCCAAAGAAGAATGCATGTTCAGAGTACTTTAATTTGCACAGAAAAGACTGCCTCCTCTTATTATTATTTGTTTTATAAAGCGCCATCAAATTCCGTAGCGCTGTACAATGGGTGGATAGGACATAAGTATGTAACATAACAAACTTATTTAGACAACAGGTGAAGAGGGCCCTGCTCAGAAGAGTTTACAATCTAGAGGTATAACAATGTACTATTTTATTCTGTAACTCATGAAAATGAAATCAACATACTCCTCTATGCTTCCACTATTCTCACCACTGATTGGCTGCTTGAAGCAGTTAGTCGGCGACAGGAAAGTGCTCTCATTCATAGCGCTTTCAACATATGTCTGTGGTGGTCTGGACAGACCCCTGCCCACAGCCCCCCAGCCAGCTCTGGAAGAGAGGAGATGTTTGGCGGAACACACCTCTTGCTGGGAAGGGGGGGGGGTCGCAAATACAATTTTGTTTGATTCTGCATTCTGTGCATTTGCCAAATGGACAACATGACAATTTAAAGGGACCACACAGCTACTGTGTGCTTTAAAGTTCATGTGATGGCAGTGTCCCATTAACAAACTTAAAGGGATGCTCAAACCATAGTTTATAACATTAAAGTACTTTTCTTTTCTTTTTTTTCTTTCTTCATAATCTGTTTTTCTATATATGTGTGTTTATCGGTTATATTGGCTCAGTCTACTGCCTCGTGGTAAATTAAATAATGTCCTGTGTCTGAGATGCCTTATGACTGATTAGTCATAAGTATTTCATTTTAATTTATAGTTTTTGTTTCCATACGTTTCTTTTGCAAATCAATTATATATCGAATCGATTTCATGTTTTGTGTTCTTTTGTTTGTTTCCCCCCCCCCACTACAGATTACAAGAGATGACTTCCTCTCTTATGACTATATACTCTGTATGGATGAAAGTAATTTAAGGTCGGTATTCAAATATTAACCCCCTTTTGTTTTAAAACCATGTGCCTAAATTATATTAAAATGTTTTGCAACGCTGCTTAATTCATGTACCTCCATAGTGCTGTCATCACAAGAATTAGAATTCGCTAAGAATAATTTACCCGATGTAGAGATCCTGACCTTAATTAGTGTTCTCTGAAATAAATGTCCCTCCTATACTTTGTTAAATGCTTTTATTTAAATGTCCATATCATATCTTTCATCCCTTTCCCATTTTCTCCAAGCTATACTTATTATAAAAAATATTATGTCAATAAAACATTTTTGCTCCTAAATTACCCACTTGTACAACTTTCTGTGTACTTTGTTTTTTAGAGACCTGAAAAAGAAGTGCAGTCAAGTGCAGAACTGTAAAGCTAAAATTGAGCTGCTTGGCAGCTATGACCCTCAAAAACGACTTATCATTGAAGATCCTTATTATGTAAGTTTTTCATATATATACCGTATTGGCTCGAATATAGGCCGCACTTTTTTCCCCCACTTTAAGTTTTTAAAGTGGGGGTGCGGCCTATATTCGGGCTCTAGCGCCCGACGCCCGGGACATGCAGTCCCGGGCGCCGGGCAGGCAGCGGGGTTAAGATACAGATCCCCCGCAGCGGTGCAGGGGACCTGCATCCTTCTCCCCGATACGCTCAGACAGCCTCCCCTGCCAGCACTTCCCACGGGGGGGGGGTGCCGGCACGGGAGGTTATCTAAGCGTTTTACCTCTGCCCACCCCCGACTTACCGGAGCAGACTCCCGGGTGTCTTGCGGGGCCGGCGGGAGACATTTACGCAATACGCGCATGCAACTTCCGGTACCGGAAGTTGCATACGCGTATTGCGTAGATGTCCCTCGCCGGCCCCGCAAGACACCCGGGAGTCTGCTCCGGTAAGTCGAGGAGGGGGGGGCAGAGGAGGACAGCGACAGCGGCAGCGTATCGCGGGGAGGGAGGACAGCGGCAGCGTATCGCGGGGAGGGAGGACAGCGGCAGCGGATCTCGGGGAGGGAGGACAGCGGCAGCGGATCTCGGGGAGGGAGGACAGCGGCAGCGTATCGCGGGGAGGGAGGACAGCGGCAGCGTATCGCGGGGAGGGAGGACAGCGGCAGCGTATCTCGGGGAGGGAGGACAGTGGCAGCGTATCTCGGGGAGGGAGGACAGTGGCAGCATATCTCGGGGGGGGGGGGACAGAATGGCAGCATGTTTTTTTTGGTGCTTTTTTAAAGAAAAAAAACTTTTTCTTTAAAAAAGCACCAAACTTTGAGGGTGCGGCCTATATACGGGGGCGGCCTATATCCGAGCCAATACGGTATATATTAAAAAAAAAAAAAAAAAAAAAAAAAAAATAAAAGACCAAGCATGAATGTTTTGCTTTTGTCAACCTCCCCTTATTACTTCTATGTAGAAAACTTCCACGGGAGCCTAAACTTCACCCCAGTTTTATTTCTGTACAAAGCCATTAAAGTAAATTCAATATTTTAAGGGCGGCTTTGATTTTATATAATATATATATTTTTTTTTTATTATTATTTCAGGGTCGTGATGAAGACTTTGAGACTGTCTACCAGCAGTGTGTTAGATGCTGTAAATCGTTTTTGGACAAATGCTCCTAGTGTTCATCGAATGTAACTCAAGATCAAATGCTGTTTACTGATACGCAATTTGCTGTTATTACAGTATATTAATCTTTTAATGTCCTATTACACCATGGAATAAGGCCTGCAGTGTACTTTTATATAATTATGTTCACAAAGTTTGTGTTGTGCTATTCAGCTCTACAGGATGTTAAACAATGCACACTTATTGTTTTCCTCAGGCAATGAACTCCATGTCTTGAAGTAAAATAAAGACATTTTAATTTATCGGGTTAATTTTTATTATTGATGTCATATATTTTACACAATTGTCTGTCACTACGGGTACTGTTATGGCTGAATTCCGTATGGCATTTTAGAACTGCCATCAATAACCAAGTCCTTAAATAACCAATAACCTTAAAACTTCTGACTTTCCATGGCATCGTTAAGTGTCCCAAAAAACTATCCTAACAGAATGGAAATTCATGTAGAAAGTAGTGTTGTGCACACAGCTACCTCACATTTCCTGATACAGGGGACTGCCTGTAAGGTAACCGAAAACACTGTCTGACCCCTGCTCAGATATTATGCAGCGTGCCTATGTTGTGTGCCCTGTAGAAAAAATATACAAAAACCTATGCATGTGGGGTATTTCTGTAATCTGGAGATACAGCTGAATACAGTTGCATGTAATCTCTGCAATCCTAAAGTTTGAAAAAAGCAATGAGAATGAACGTTACTACCCCCTTTACCAGGGATTGGTGACTAATGGAAATATATTTTTCCAGTTGATGTATTGTAATCAACTGAACTGACCATTTTCACAGTAAAAAAAAAAAAACACCTACTCAAGGAAGCATGCAATCTGTCCTCCTCATACCCACAAGCTAGATTTTGAAGGAAACCATCTATTCTCCCCTTGAGATATCCATGACACTGACTACCAACATGACACTACGACGAAATTCTCTTCAACCCAAGCAGCCCCTCAATCTCTGTCTCGTTCTCCCTCAACTTCCTAATATATTGTACGCTTGCAAGGGCTGGACCCTCTTCTTTCTGTACCACAATGTCTTAACAGACATTGTCTGTTATTGTCAATTATAATGCTGCTGTGTTATCTGCTTGTGCAAATCTAATACTTATAATAGCTTCTCAGTGTGAGAATTGTTCACACTGTGCGGGGCTTAAAATAACGACAAAGGAGAGGGAAAGGTGAGTGTGAGTGTGTGTGTGTGTGTGTGTGTGTATATATAGATGGATGGGGAGTGTGTAAATGTACGTAAGAGGGATGTGAGAGGAATTTAAGAGGGAAAAGAGAGGGAGCGAGAAGAAAAGAATGTCATTTTAAAAAAGGCATACATGCTAGTTATCAGTAAAACTTAACACCCTTCTGTATCCATCATGCCATGTATGGTTTGGTGTAAAAAAAATATTGTATTGTAAATAGTAATCTTGAAGACGGGTAACTTGTGGTTTCAAAGTTGTTTAACTACAATAATTGAATAATTGTCTGTTACACAACAGAGTAGGCTCTGTCAAAAATAACCGACAGTCTGAGATCATGGATGATCCTTAGTAGCCTTCCATACTGAGTGTTGTGTGTCTAGCTGCTAGCAAACGGTCAAATCTGCAATGTTCAACTGCGCCAATTTTGTGACCTACATTATTGATAGGAAAAAGGTGCAGTTTATCTATGGCTTACACTCACTAGAACCAATATTTTACCGTATTTTACTTGCATATGTATTGCATGGTAACATGTCACTCCAAGCACCAACAGTAAGAAAATAGCTTTGTCTATCCAGGTAGGGTGGGACTAATGCTATAAATCACTGGAACGCCCCTCCATACACACCATTGCTTATCCCTGCCCTCCACCAGGTAGATGAATAGGATATATATGTGGTTTGTTCTCAAGGTTCTGCCGTGGTCTGGTGTGGATTTGCCTCAATACCTTTTCCTGGTGGGGTGGAGGTCACTACATTACACTGGGATAATAGAGGAAGGGAGTTTTTACCTGGCTGTCCTTGGTGGGGCTTGTATGTTGTGGTGCTTTTCTTCCAAACAGATACAGGCTATCCAC
This sequence comes from Spea bombifrons, assembly GCF_027358695.1. Lineage (NCBI taxonomy): Eukaryota > Metazoa > Chordata > Amphibia > Anura > Pelobatidae > Spea > Spea bombifrons. The sequence goes on from NC_071089.1 coordinate 106,088,325, forward strand.
TCTTAGCCTGCAGACAGCAAAAAGTGAGGACATTTTTTGCCCTTTCCCAGGAACAGGATCTGGTTATTCCCTTAACTATGCATTCCCTTACGTATGGCCTATGTTTTCCATCCATTGCCCTTAATCACATGGGTAATCAAGAACACCAAGTTTTGATACTTTTTGTGTGTCTAGTCTGCCCTTAGCAGCTTTGATACCAAAAGCATGTGTTTTGGTTGCTGGTGGATCACATTTATGCTTTAGACCTTAATGACCCTGAGACGCTTAGTTTGGCTCCTGAAAGGGAGATCCTGTTGAAGAGAAGGCAGTCCTGGGAGGTGGTGGATGCTATACCCCAAAGCAGGAACAACATTTGGGAGATTTGGTGGGCATTCCTTATCTGGTGTTTGATGGACCAGCTTGGGCTATCTCTGTTAATCAGATCTTGGGCTTCTCGGAAAGGCTTATGCTTAGCTACCCTAAAAGTTCACTGGTAGATCTACCTACAGTCATTAAATACTATCTTGTGGAAGTAGACTTTATCCCACAAATCAATGGCAGATTACCCGTTAGACAAAGCAACGTTTGGGACATTAAACTGGCAGAGAATCTGTTTTTTTTTATTACTGCCACCTGCAGACTTTCTACAAGAAAGAGATCCCTGTCTCTTTCATCAAGGAGTCCCTATCTAATCTGTGATTTATTTATTTTTTTACTTGTCGTTGTAAAGTAGCGCCTTTAGCCACCCAATAAATCTACACCATTGTATATATGTAGCTCAATAATATCCAGGGTTTACTCATTACATTAAATGGAGTACCAGAAGGAGAGCTTGCAGCAGAGGTGTAATTTTAACTCCTCAAAATTATGCATTATCCTTCCAACTTTTCCTTTAGTAAATAGCCCCTTTTAGGTGGATCACTACTCGGCATCCAAGAAGTTACATGTTTTTTTTCTTCTTACAATGGACAGGTCAGTTTTCTAAATAATGAACAATAATGAAAAAATGGCCAAGGTCTGGTCAGTTTTTGTTAGACATGTGCTACAATGTATGATGGCTGTAGCTCATGTAATTGTAACATAGTAGTCACATAACTCTCCTCTCTGGTTAGGAATGAGTTATGCTTAACACCTTACTCCCGCAATACGTGATTAGACTAGCACCTGCATGTTGCAAAGGAAGATGAATGATAACTTGTGAAGGTTCGGGAAGAGTGATCTATTCTCTGGTGGGGGCCTGAAGCAATGAACACCCTCATGATCTGCTTCCAATTCTCTCAATTTGGAATAAGAATAACATATTGTACCTCAAAGTGCTGCTCAGTTACTATCGGTCATATCACACCCTGTCTGCTTAACTGAACAATTAGTTTCACAGTGTACGTGCCAATGCTGTTAACTGTATGACTGCCAAAGGTATAAAAAATGCATTTTTCATTTTTACTTGGCACACAAATCCTGTCTTTTAAAGTACATTAGTAGCACATTCAATGACACACTACTCTTTCCTTATAGTCTTTATTAAATAAGATAAGCTGTTTCCACAATGGATGAGCCCATTATTCTTGGTGGTTTCATTTTTCCAGCTTTTCTCCAGAAATCCAACGATGATTAGATAATGCTAGACTCTCAGCCATTAACAAGTCTCTGGAACTGCTGTTTTAGAGCAAAACCAGTAAGGTATAGACCAATGGTTTTCAAATCCAGTCATCAGTTTAGTTCTTCATTGTGTCCACATATCACTAAAAGTCATTCACTGAGTCACTGGCAGATCTACCCATAGTAATTAAATACTATCCTTTGCAAAAGGGCCAATAGACTTTTTCCTGGAAATCAGTGGCAGATTATCCATGCCACACATCCATTATCATACTAGGCACATGTCTAGTGGCCATCAACCTGTCGGCAGTACCCATTGCTCTAATGGATAATCTGCCCCCCACACCAGCCAAATGACAGTAGCTGCACTGCCCAGGCTTCTGTAGCCAGCAGTTGCTTTTTTTGGTAGCATGACCACACACTGCATACATGGCAGCTTCCACATGTATGCATGAGAAGAGCCACATGTTGCAGAGGTAAAGGGTTTTGGGTGCATGTGTGTGCACATCTAGGGAGGGTTGGGGCATGAGGGAGCTAGCCAGGTACTGCCAGAAATGTTAGGGGAACTTGAGGCCTGGGGTTAGTTACAGAAAATAGAATGCTACTCAGGGTAAATACCGTAATATAATCATAGTTCGTAATTACTGTGCATTTGTCTTGAATACATATATTAACTCAAAAGTGAGATTTGAAAATGAGCCAAGAGAGATTCATTCTAGTTAAGCGCCAATGACTATTATCTACCGTAATGATGTCCTCAAAGGACTCCTATAGGTTTACTGTATAGCCTATATCCTTGGGTTTTCCCAGTTGTTTTCCAATTGTTACATGGATAACAGCAGAACCATTGATTTTTATTTTACATTATTTAGGTAAGGTTGATGACGGGTAGTGACTGAATATGTAATGTGACTAGGGTGGGATGATGGACAAATACGGAACATATGAAGTGTGTGCCTACAGAGAATGGGTTGGTTGTCAAAGTCATATTGACTTTATATAGAAATGACAGAATATTCAGTTGGGATGAGTGATCAAGATATTAAAAGGGACTGGTATGTTAGTTTAGAATAATGATAGTATGACGATAAAAGATACTGGGATGGTGTTGATGGTTTGTGACAATGTGTATAGCATATGAGAAAGGGATTTCTTGTAGTAGACAAGGTCACAGATTGTGAGGTATAAGTAATGCATTTGGTATGGTAGTGAAACATACAGTCAGACAGGGGCTGCTATTCAAATGCCTTTGATTAATTAATCATCAGCAAGTGTGACCACCTCTATAAAAGCCATAGTTTTAGCAGCTTGCTGGTCTGTGGCATTTAGGTGTGTTTTAACACAATGTCAAGGAGGAGGACAATGTCGGCAATGATCTAAGAGAAGCCTCTAAGAGGAAAACCTCTTTCCTCTAAAAAGAACATGGCGGCATGGCTTAGGTTTGCAAAATTGCATTTGAACAAACCACAAGACTTCTGGAACAATGTCCGTTGGACAGACAAGACCAAAGTGGAAATGTTTGGCCATAATGCATAGCGCCATGTGTGGCGAAAACCAAACGCAGCATATCAGCACAAACACCTCATACCAACTGTAAAGCACGGTAGTGAAGGGGTGATGATTTTTGGCTTGTTTTGCAACCACAGGACCTGGGAACCTTGCAGTCATTGAGTCAACCGTATACTACTCTGTATACCAAAGTATTCTAGATTCAAATATGAGGCCATCTGTCCGACGGCTGCTAAAGGTGGTTTTACAAGCTATTTTATATTTAAGCCATTTTGGCTTTATTTATGTTGAATACATCATGACATGGTGAAATATAGCATGTGTTGTTGTTCATCTGAGGTTGTATTTACTTAATTTGTAGACCTGCTAAGGAACAGATGATTGTTAATATGCCCTGATAACCAGAGAATTCAAAGCAGGTGTACTTTCTTTTTTACACAACTGTAAATGGAGTCACAAATGTCATCCGATTATGAAATTTAAGTAAATGGGATATTGGGGGTAATGAGGAAGGACAATGACACTATATGGTATATGAACAGAAGAGAACAACAGATAAATACTGGATAGCAATAGACACAGTTAATACCAGAGTACAGTATATTACCATGGATACTATGAATGGTATGGACAGAAAATGAAATTTAAGTAAAAACAAAAATAAATCAACAAAAAGTATTTAAGATATATATATACTAAACACTTTATTATGTATGTTCTATTTACAGTAATTTACATATTGCACATGTGGGTTGGAATGTTTTATACATGTAATGTTCATAAAACGAATGGCATCAGCCTGTATATGTCTGTACAAACCTGCATTTTCAATATATTTCATCACAAATGTCTCTAACATACTTTACATAAAGTGAACTATATGCAGCATGTTTTTCATATAATGGCCTCTGCATAAAAATACATTGTCTTGCGCAGACAATGAACAAGGCAATAATCATGCAATTATGAAATTAGATACCAAGAATACTCTTATATTGAATTTTGGATAAGAAAATAAAATGTTTAAACCAAGTGCTGCTTTTTGTTGCCAATGCACAACATTTTTAGACTAGTACCAGTGTTGAAAATACACAAAAATTAGTCAATATAAATCTTTGATATTTCTAGATCCCACGAGGGTATTTTGGCAGCGTACGGTATCAGACCCGAAGGTGGATATTAGTTACATACATGGTACTTACACAGAATATCCATTTGCAGACAACATAGAAAATGCATGTTAAATTATGGAAGTACAGTATTCTGTCAATGTTTAAAAATAAATCTTTTTGTTCACAATGGAATATACTAGAAACACATATTATTAAGTATTTCCCTGTTGGCTTCCAAGGCACTTTTCTTGGTTCTTGGGATCTTATTTTCTGTTCTGCTTCCGCATCTAGTAAAGAAAACAAACAAAAACATCAAAACTGAGTGTGTGTGATCTTAGGAAATAATTGATAATTTATAATTTGAGAATATACCAATATTTGGGTTAGTTTTAATTAACATTAGGCTGTTCTCGAGTTCATTCTTCTTGACACGATATATACTAACTACAATTGAAAGAACTTCCTTTTGTCCCACCTTAAAAATTACTATTGCTTCAATTTATGGATTATGTTGGTTTGTAACACTGATTGATGTTGTAATGCACATTGCTACTGTTATTTCAAATAACGCTTTCTCGATTAATAAAGAAATAATAATAAAATACTATTGCAATATATTCATATTTTTTAGAGGTGAGTGGTCCAAGCTCACCTGGTACTCACTTTGGAGGCAATAGGTTTTTACTAACAGACTGGACCCTTAAACCGTGACTCTGAAATATTGTAGCTATGAAAAGTATAGAAATAAACGTTTTGAACTTGATTAATCAGATCCAGATTATACTTAAACCCATCTAAACAAGAAAAGTTGTTATAACTAGACTTGTGCATTTGTCTTCGGGCGAACATGAAAACGAACACGAAGAGTGCGTTTTCGTGTTCGTTCCGAAGACACGCCGAAGAGAAGACAGCGGCGGTAAAACGTAGGCGTAGGCGAAGACGAAGACTCACACCACGAAGATCTTCGTGATCGTCTTCGTCTTCGTCTACCAGTCTCCCCCCCTTCTAACTTACCTTGGCATCGCGGCAGTTCACGGAAGTGGAAATCTGCAGGTTCGCCGTCACGGGTTACAGGGCAGTGCGAATGAGCCTATTGGTCGCCTACAGGGACCTCCTCTGGCATCAACCAATTGGTTGATGCCAGAGGAAGACCCTGCAGGTGACCAATAGGCTCACTCGCACGGCCTTTGTAACCCCTGACAGCGAACCTATGGATTTCCGCTTCTGTGAACTGCCGCGATGCCAAGGTAAGTTAGAAGGGGGGGAGACTGGTAGACGAAGACGAAGGTTAAAGGGCCATGCAAGAGACCAATAGGCAAACTCGCACGGCCCCTTAACCCCTGTACGAGTCGCCTATTGGTCGCCAGCAGGGGGCTCGTCTGCCATCAACCATTGGCAGACGAGCCCCCTGCTGACGACCAATAGAGTTGCTCATACGGACATTTAAACTCCTGGCGCCAGAGCTGCTGCGGTACGCGTTAACCCCGTATTAACCCCTTAACCGGAAAAAACAAAGAAAAAACGAACACGAAGAATGTCCATGAATATTCGCCCGAAGAGAAGACAGGAACAGGCGAATATTTGCGGAATACGAATATTTTTTTTTTCCCGAAGACGAGCAGGAAGACGAACACGAAGAACCCCCTGCTGCCCAAGTCTAGTTATAACATTTTTGTGAGAACCCTTATTGTTATTAAAAAAATACTTATATTTGTTACGGGAGAGACAAAATATAATTCCTCTATGCATGTATTTATAAATAGTTATTAGACTGATGCACTCTCAAAAGATTATTAAATGGCCACAGTAAAAATCATAAACCAGAGTTTCCGATAGGACTGATCTTTACCAAAAAGCTTGTAAAACAACATGACCATGGTACAAATAACATTGTGGGTGTTTCAGGCGCACCACTGATACCCTTGAAATACTTGATTTTAAAATGTATCTTATTAGAATGACACTTATTGTCCGTTTAGTATGTTAGCCATCTTGAGGGAATATTGTGATGGAAGCATATGGAGTTGCTGTACTTTATATCGCCATGATTTAATGATCAGTGTTACTGAGAAATCCCAATGCAAACCTGTGGAGTTGATGTAAGGTAATATAAAGCAAAATATTGATATTAAAACTAATCAATACTGGCACTTTTATTTAAATATAATTTAGAGTTTATTGTCAGCTTAAACATTTGCTTTGACAAAATATATATTAAATCTCTTTAATATATCAAAAATATTTTGACAGTGAATTTTCAGTAAATCAGTAAAATGTGCTGTGCATTATATTAAAACCATATTTAGTTATTTTTTTAAACCGTTTCAAAACTACATGATTAAATTATGTTTGGACGTTTTGTAAAGGTTTTTTGGGGTTAAACTACTGGAATAGGATACATCTTGTTTATTTTTCAGTCTGTGTGTTTAAAAGAAGCCATTGTGACCTACGTTAAGTAGTTTGGTCAATGGCAGCTAACCTTTTTGCCCTATGGTGAACTTTCAAAAGAGAAACAAGGAGAGGCCTGGCAACATTAATCCAGCCTGTGGGCAGTAATAAAAACAGTCTGAAAAGCATTTAACAGCCAATACACTCATTGATCTCTATCTGGTACTGCTCAAAACATTTTCCCCATAAAATAATTCCTTAAAAATACATAAAAGAAATGCATACAGTATCAAGATATCATCTAATTGCTGCCTAAAGCCCTTGTTATTCTTGACTCCCTGGTGGCTGCATGTGGAATTGCAATTAAAACTTGTGTTCCAATTGTGTTCCAATCATCTATTGGGCATAGCTTTGAGGAAAGAGAGGAGGTAGGGTAGAAACATTTGGTGGATACCCTGAACACCACTTGACATAATGTTGGAGGGATTCTATCACGGTTGGCTTTAGGAATCTCGAGGTGCAAAAAGATTAATTTTCTCCCCAAAAATGCATTTACAGCAGATTTAAAATGTAGTTAGAATTGTTCACCTGATAAGTGCAACATACCATATTATCTATGATTACATGTTAAAAAATGAGTTCATAACAAGAAGTTCATGATCTTGGGATATAATACCTCAATATTTTTATACCCATCTGAAGACCTGCTCAGTTGGGGGTACCTGAGGACTAGTTTAGGCAAACTACATTATGAATAGGCTGAACCACACATTATGTAATTCACGTTACTTGTGCCTGGTCGTAAGCACTGGGCAGTAGAGACCACTATAAAGCTGATAACATGGTGCCTTATCATTTCCCTAGTGCAACAGTACAAATGTATTCATGAAATACAATTTAAATTATACTGTGCGACCTAAGGTTAAGTTTAAATATTATAATAGCTGTAGAGAATCTATGTATTATAGTCACCGTGCACTCATAAATGTCACTTAGGTAGCCTTCCTTATCTTGTTCAAATATTTCCAATAAGTAACAGGATTTAAAATTTTCATTAAATTACCCTTAGTCATTGCATTTAATAAAATAAATGTGTTTAATATTAAGAACCGGCGTACATATTTGATGTCAGCACATTCAATAATTTAACACCAATGAATAATGTAGCCTGAAAATATGTTTTCAACTGATTTAGTGACATGGGACTAGAAACGCTTGGTGTACGATATACGGGAGCCCTCTAATGAACCAAAGGGGTTAAGATAACCTAGGTATTTTATATCAATATTTTAATAGCTTTCAGTGCAGATTAGCAGAAGGTGTGGGGTTGCCTAGCAACATACTTAGGAAGTCCATTAAACAGGTAATCACTTCCACTTCACAACATTCCTGAATGAAACAGAACTGAAGAGCCTATACCCAGAATTAGACAAAGTGTGGTCATGAGGAGCCTGTAACCACTATATAACAGCACTAAGTCTAAACCTATATTTAAGCGTACAACATTCCTTCCCATTACTCCCAACCATCATCATAATCAAGCCATCAACAGCTTCAACACATCATTGGAACCAGATCAACTCAACCCCATCCAAGCAGTCCTCTCCTATTGTCTCACTTCCCCCTCAACCACCAACTAGATTGTAAGCAACAGCCCTTGGGCATTCAGATTCGGACGAATTTCAATTTTAACTTACAATGTCCTAAAATGAAGAGTGACCTCCAACAAAACTAACGAAAGCTAATCTCATGGACCAGAGACTAAACAAAAAATTAATCAGAAAATTTGCATTTTGCAAAACACTAAGGTTTGAGGTCTACATGGGGCAGAAAACGGCCAGGATAGATGGACCAAATGGTTCTTATTTGTTGTCAACTTCTGTTTCAGTATCATGATCCACTGTTTCCACTCCAATTGATCATTATCTGTACCTCTCCCAATATAGCTGCAACAAAAAATAATAATTCCCAGGATTCTATTGAACCTTCTACCAAAATTAATGTATCTCCAGTGTCAGAGTATTTTCTTCAGATATTACACATGGCATACCAAATGACCTGGTATATAGGATCAGTTGTATTGTGCATACTTTGAATATGCCAATTGCACATTTATCCTGTTATATATTATTAAAGCCATTTGTAAGAACCCTATTCCAAGCACTGCGTTACGTATAAGTCCTATTTATGCAGCAATCTCTTTTTTTCCAAAAATCCCATACTTGATAAAATAACTTGTTTACCTATGAATCTCTCTGAGCTATATCAAACAAATGTATACAATCCCATGGATGGAATGAAAAATAAAGTGCACCTTAATGTACAAATGCACAGTTTCCTGGCGTTATCTCATCTATTGCATTATCTGATTTTATACAATGAATCATACAATCCATAATATGACGAATCATTCCCTGTTCTATATTAAATCTTTGGTGAGGTCACAACGCCGATGCTTCATTATGAGGGGGCTCGTAAAAATATTCCCGGTGAGTTACTTCAGTCCATTTGTATAACTGTTATTTCTTATGTGGTCTGTATTGACAAATAACGCATTGACAACTATCGAGCCAGCTGTGTATCTCCCAGCACTGCTGATCACAGATAGAGTAAGCATCAATCAGGGCACTAGCATACACTATTTACCGCTGTTAATGGCATATAGTTAAGAGCGTAGGTGTTCCGAAAACATACATTGCATAACGCTTTTCATTTCTTGGATGACATTAGATGATTCAGTTACATCGATTTATTGGGTTTGCTTAAGGAAGCCGTATGTTAGATTGGAAAAGATCATCAGCTGGATGCACATTACTATTTATTTCAAAGCACAACATAAGCAAGGATCACGGAAGGCTTGCAAAATTGAATATCAAAGGTTAAATCTAGTGTCTTTATTGACATATAACTATACAGAAACATCTGATGGAAAAGAATGCATTTGGATGGAATGTGTGATTCTATATAACACAAAACATAAGAATTATTGCAATATTGTTACACATTTCCATTTTTTATATATGTCCGTGCTGATATAAACTAAGAGAGAAATAGTAGTCTTCTCTGTCTTATTTTATATTTTTGGAGCATAGCAGTTAGTAGTGTGATCATGAAAAAGTATGACCATTAAAATGCTCCTACCACCATAAATATTGTATAAGTATTAGTGTGATGCAACCTCTCTAATTATTTCAGGACAATTTCTAGACCCAACTGGCACAAAACTTTATTAAAAAATTTAAAGAATTTAAATAATTCTTTATTAAGATTGAAAATATTAGTTGACATACAATCAAGCCCTCTTACACAAGTATAATAATAATAATCATAATAAAGACTTACCATACTGTGTTATCCGTCCATGCATGAGGGGCTGATTGCCAATCTGTTAAGGAGTCTGGCACATCTTTTGTAATCTGATATGAGAAAAACAGGATCACAGTGATCAGAGTGGAAATTAAACTTGAGGCTTGGGGAAGCACGAGAAATACCAATAACGAAAGTTATGGCGGGTAAAGGTGATGGAAAACCCTTCCACTTAAAATTAAGGGGGTAGTAGAAGCATTATTAAACACTCATCTACAGACACCAGACAAGCCAAAAGGCTTGTTGTTCCCTCAGAAATCTCATGGTGCTGCCAGAACCACAAGGGATTCTGGGTAGGCGCATGCAAACAAGGTCAGCAATTATCACCTTTGCCTCTATATCCACTTTATACATGGATCCCTTGAAAGTAATTGCCCGCTGTACAAGACAGCCTTTAGATAAAACTCGGGAAGAGGTGCAATAGCCAGATCACCGCTCATGGACAGCTGTTTCATCCTTCATGGGACTTGTCAGCATGAGGTTGTGATACTGGCTTAATACTTGAGGCTTGGAGTAGCACGAGAAATACCAATAACCAAAGTTATGGTGGGTAAAGATGATGGAAAATCATTCCACTTAAAATAAAGGGGGTAGTAGAAGCATTATTACACACTCATCTACAGACAATTTTTCCTCAGAAAATAAAACTTGAAAGCAGAACTGTCACTGTCACAGCTTTTAGCATAAATAAATTCACTTATTGAAACTACCTAAAGTGTGTGCTTTTTAGTAATCAACATAATATACCGTATTGGCTCGGATATAGGCCGCCCCCGTATATAGGCCGCACCCTAAAAGTTTGGTGCTTTTTTAAAGAAAAAGTTTTTTTCTTTAAAAAAGCACCAAAAAACACGCTGCCACTCTGTCCTCTCCCCCCCGAGATATGCTGCCACTCTGTCCTCTCCCCCCCGAGATATGCTGCCACTCTGTCCTCTCCCCCCCGAGATATGCTGCCACTCTGACCCCCCCCCCGAGATATGCTGCCACTCTGTCCTCCCCCCCGACTTACCAGAGTAGACTCCCGGGTGTCTTACGGGGCCGGAGGGGAACATCTATGCACATCGTGTATACAACTCCCGGTGCCGGCACTCAGCGGAAGTACCGGCACTGGAAGTTGTATACGCGTATTGCGTAGGTGTCTTCCGCCGGCCCTGCAAGACACCCGGGAGTCTGCCCTGGTAAGTCGGGGGGGTTAAAATGCATCGTGCGGATGTTCACCGGCAACGGCGCATCGCCGCTGCCGGTGAACGTCCGTGCGATGCGCTTAGACAACCTCCCGTGCCGGTACTCCCCCCGTGGAAAGTGCCGGCAGGGGAGGCTGTCTGTGCGTATCAGACAGTAGGATGCAGGTCCCCCTGCACCGCTGCGGGGGATCTGTATCCTAACCCCGCTGCCTGCCCGGCGCCCGGGACTGCATGTCCCGGGCGTCGGGCGCTAGACCCCGAATATAGGCCGCACCCCCACTTTAAAGTCTTAAAGTGGGGGAAAAAAGTGCGGCCTATATCCGGGCCAATACGGTTGCTTCCTCGGGGAAGCTGAGATTGGCAGCAATCTATGGCCCAGCCACCATTATGTCCTGAAGATGTTATCGTTCTCCTTAGGAACTTATCAATAGGGCAGAGATAACTTGATGTACAGAAATAAAACATGATGAGACAATGAAGATACATTTTCCATCATATACATATAAGATGTATTTTAATAAGTATATATATTATTTATTTTACTTTGTAAGCCTATTATATGAGTTTATTAAATGTAGGGAACAGTAAAATGTGGTATTCGGCAAAAGTGAAGGATCCACTAACATTATTTCATTCACCACTGATAAGCAAAAGGCTCATTGTAAAACTGCTGAGTATCTGCTTACACACCTTAGCGCATGTCAGTCAGTACAGTTTCCATGTTCTTGAAATCTGGGCATTTGTGCAGGGCTCAGACCAGTTTATCTGAGCATTTACCGCCAGGAGGTACAGCTACCTACTATACCCTAATGACAATTATGTCATTCATTTCTTTATGAAACATGGGTTTTGGCAAGCGTTTCTGTTCTTTACATGTCATGCCAGCAATAATGAACATTAAAATACTGATGACTTTAATGATAAAGAATAACAAATAGTAAATAAACAAACCACTAAGTGAATGACGTGACTACACAAATGATTTGTTAAAGATTCCTTTGTATCTTTGCTATTATTATTATTATTATTATATAGTGTTTGTGACCTCATCATCCCTACAGAAGTAGGTGTTTGATATTCCACATATGAGAAAAGGGTGTTATTCTTGATCTCTAGTGCTGAAAGTCTAGAAACGGTCCTGACTTGCCTAATGGCTGATAGCCAAGCGTGTCACACTAGGACTGTAATACTCTGTCTGCTCTGCACTACTCGGTGTGCAGAATATTAATCTCTAAATTAAATTTTAAGTGGTAATACAAAGCGCAGAATGGAAATATATACTTTAAGAAGAAGAAAGGTACAGTAATAGTTCAGTTACTCAATATAGAAAGCATGGTATATGTGACATTATTGGGGTACTTCTCTCGTGTTCCTCATAGCATAGATCTCACACCTATCTCATTGATCAATATTGAAAGCAGGTGCATTCCCCAGTGGCAGGCTTACCCTAGCCCCTCGGGGTGGGTGTTAATACACCCTGGGTATTTTTTTATTAGAATAATCATTCTCTGTTCATTGGTTGTCTTGTATGAATATTTGTTGTCCATTAGTTAGTTTTTCTTAATGCCCAATCTGAATCCTTATCTGTTTGTTTGATTGTTCCCTTTGATGTGTACCTATGTGCTTTCCCAAATAAAGAGTTCCTATCCCCATGCATGACTAAGCCTGGCCCTCCACAGAAGGGGGCTCCAGCTAGCTTACCCTACCCTGGGAAGTTTCCAGGTATGAGTGTTTATTTAACATAAAATAAGGTTATTTCAATAGTATCTTCTATATGTTGGGTATTGTAATTAGCACACATCGTCACATTGATACACTTCCAAGACATAAGTTGTATTATAGCAAATGTCAGACAGATCTGTTGTAGGTTAATAAGCAGTTGCAAAGTGTCCAACTTTAAAGTGGTTTTGGAGCCTCACTGATGTATGCTACCTAATAGATTGGTTTGGTACGGGATTGGTGTTGCACAGAATTGGTGTCACCATGGCCAGAGTTTGCTATCAGCTGAAGCACAAATTATTAAAGTCTATACGATTGTTAACAACTATGGAATCCTGAGATGCATAAATCAAAAAACAGGCTCTTTTTTCCCTCAACCACTACATGACCCTTAATAAAATGTAACTTATTTTATGTAATTTAATAATACCAGAATAGTAGAATTCTCTGAGGTGCTCTATAGTGTTAATCTCTACTTTAACATTTTAAGCAATAAATGCTACATAATATCACTACAGTGATAAATTAAAGCCCGAACTTTGATGATTTCATTCCATAGATGGCAAATTACTGGATCACATAAGCTAGTGTTAATGACAACGTTCCTTTTACCCCAATAATTGAAAACCAAAGAAAAATAAATATTCACTTGAAAATTTACCAGTTTCTATATAAGATAAATACAGTTTGATTTTCCTTTAATGAAAAACTTTACTTTTTCCTTTAATTAAAAGCTTTTAGTTTAGTATTCTTTTTTAACTAGGCCAACTTTGTCAGATGTTAGATCCTACATGATCTTTAATTGACGTTTACACTCAAATACTCAACTGCATTACTAATGTATAATTGTTGTAAACAAGTAACTTCCTATCATTAGATGCGGTGTTCTGAAAACAAAAATGACTTCAGTTTCATCTCTTAGTTAAAATTCCAGGCTAACTGTGTTATTCAGATCAATGCAACAAACATCTTCCTAAAACTTTAATTGTGTCCGGAGGTAAATATTATCAGAGTGTATAATTTCCTGGATGACGGTTTCAATTAAAAGGCTTTTCATTGGCATTTTTTTTCTCCTTAAATAGAATACCAGAATTATCAGTGCTTACTTTCTCAGTTAGTTCTTTTTATTACAGTTTAATGAATAAAATAATGTTTGTTCTTCCTTTTACTGCATCATAAAGTGGTGGAGGTCTTGAGTGGTGGAGATATAGACAGAAAGAACATTTTTGTATGGTGATTCTCCCATTAGGGACCACCCAAAGTGGATAGGTGAGTCAAGATGTGGACCTCCTTGCTCTCTTGTGCATATCCACCAGACCCCAATGGCGAGGCCCATAAAGGCCAAAACCTGCATCTGGGATCGTTGGTTTCCTTGTGGAGAGGAAATCTGCCTCACATTTCAGTTTTGTGGAAGAATGTGGCAGAATGTTTTGAGATGTTCCCAAGTGACGATGCACAGTAGGACAGGCCATTGAGCAACTGTTCGTTATCAGTAAATTAATATCAAATCTTTTTTTTTTGTAAGGTACTAATGTGGACATTGAAACAGCTGATCTGAATACAGCAACCCAACTAGAAATGTTTGAGAAGAGGTTGCAGAGCTGCTGCTAAGTTTAGCCAAACTTGGTGGGGAAGGGCCCTTATCAAGTTAGAGAAAAGAACTTACCAAGTTCTGCAAAAAAGTGTAAGACTCTATACTTGGAAGAGCCCAGTTGAGTACGTATTATTCATTAGTATATCTACTAAATCATCATGTCCTTTTGGCCAAGGTAGCAACCAACTAACTAAAACTCATAACACGGTCAATAAAGCCATTATTAGTGATGCATCATTCATGTCTTGGAAGGTAGAAATCATTATCTACATTTAGATTCCATGTTTATATTCCAAAATTATCAGATAAAAAGAGCTAACACAAAATATCATGCCAAAAGTGTCAGATACTTGTAACATAAAATGAAATGAAACTACTTGAGGCTGGTTTAAATATTTGTTCCGCTAAACAAGATGTCAACAATAGCTTCAATTGTACATTGTTTTGCTTTCCATCTGCAAATAATTAATGTAAGCATACATACGTGTAGGGGTGGTGCAGTCTCTGGTTGTGTTGTAAACTCTACGGAAGAGTTTATTACAGTTGGGGCTGGTGAAGGAAAGACGACCTGAACCAAACAAACACATTTGATATCATTTTATAATAATGGAAGATGACCAACTAACTTTAAAGGAATTAAAAATGAAATAAAAAAAACATACAGTATTACCTGTTAAATGTTTTAAAAACTTTTCTTTCATCCGAAGGTCTCTTGGAACTATTTCTGTATGGAAAAAGCACACAAATTAAGTGCATGGTTTGCAAATGTCTAGAAAGTGTTGAAAGCACAAGTGAAGACGTGAACCTTTTGATTGACAATCCATAGTGCAATGTTAAAGCTTTTCTGCCAAAGTACACAATAAAGGGAAATACAGGCATCCAAACTGTTAAGCTCAGCTTGTGCTATCACGATTTATATAAATACACCCTATTCTCTATATGTTTACAGCACTCACACATGCCTGCAAGTAGGATGAATAGAACTGGTACCATGCCTGGATTAAAAAAAGAATTTAAATGTGTTTATTTTAGAAAAACACACACCATCTCTGTTTGGAATATATACAGAGGGTCTGGCTTGGAAAAAAAGAAGCTATAAGATGATTTTGGTACAACACAAAAGATATAAGCCCATGCGTCGACATTGTTGATGGATACATTTTACTACCAAGTGCCTTATAATGGCAGCCAGGACAGGTTGAGCCACATAGGTAGCTAAGAAGCTGGTAGGGCACGTGGTAAGGTGGGGTGACTGTGACAATACTGTATCATTGATTTATTTTCCCTATATTAGCTGTAGTGTGAGAGATATTGGATACTGTTCGTGATACATAGGGACTTAGAAGGCACAGTCCCCAACATGATGTCACCCCCCATGTGATAAGCCACCAAATAAAAATAAGTAGTGGCTAGAGCTGTATTAATAGCGCAGCTATGTGTTGAATGTAATTCTGAAGTAGGTGTTAGTAACAAATACACACCAAACTGAAACCCAGTCGCATATGCTTAGAGACCCTTTTTCACTTTAATACTTTCACTGTTTCCGATTGCTGTTTTGTGGCAGCAAGGGCAAAAAAAGACAACCCTATTTCACATATAAAGACAGACTAAATATGTGTTTTGGTGGGCAAGCTGATGCATGGTTGAGTCAGTGGGACAGGTGTGGTTGGGAACTGGCTGAACCATGAAGATCATGTGCAATCCTTATAAAAATGACACTCAGAATTCAGTGGACATGGGAACATGAAGCAGGCATACCTCAATCACAACTAAAGAGTGGCAAGGCAGCTTTCTATTGGCTTCCAGCCTTCGCCGGGTCATATTATGAGCAAATCGCAGGATGGGAAGTCTATATAAACCCTGCCTTCCTGGCACAAAGCTCAGTGCAGCTTGCCTAGGGTTCATCTCACATGGACTCCCACTCTGTTATTTGCCACAGCAAATTTAAGGTCTGAGTTTTATTGAGGAGTGGGAGGTTACATAGTTACATAGTTATCTAGGCTGAAAAAAAGACATGCGTCCATCAAGTTCAGCCTGTCCTATGTCTGCTAATTTTTTGCTGTTGATCCAAAAGAAGGCAAAGAAACCCCAGTTTGGCTCGTTCCAATTTTGCACTAACCAGGGAAAAAAAATCCTTCTTGACCCCAAAATGGCAGTCAGATTTCCCCTTGGATCAATAAACTGTTTCCCCATAATTACAATTATTTGACTACAACTAACTATCTTTTTCATTAAATTATCACTTTTTTGCTTAGATACATAAAATCATAGAGCTGCCCCTAACTCTAAAATAAACATATATATCACCTATAACCCTGAACCTTGACATTGTG
The DNA here is from genome assembly GCF_027358695.1 of Spea bombifrons. Taxonomy (NCBI): domain Eukaryota; kingdom Metazoa; phylum Chordata; class Amphibia; order Anura; family Pelobatidae; genus Spea; species Spea bombifrons. The sequence goes on from NC_071089.1 coordinate 106,105,108, forward strand.
TGAAATATGTCTGTCTCATAATATATCAACAAGATTTTACTTGATTTTACTATGCTGCAAATAGTAATTAATTCTCAAGGCGTACCTCAGCTGGAATGCTATGTCATAGTTCTAAGTCTAGTGTTTCTGGATATTAATATTGGGTCTACCACATTTCCGCTTTAGAACATGGCATCTCATAATTCAAAGAAAACCCTTCTCTTTGTTCATAAAATGACTTCGCACAGACTTTCCTAGGAATAAGATCCACAGTCTGCCCTACACATTTCACATAGTGGCATAAGTCATGTGTGTTGTCGGTCTTTGTTAAATCCATAATGTGTTCTAGGAAAATTAATTGAAACTAAGTTGTATCAGAAAGGCTTTGGCTGCTCTGGGCATGGTAGTTAACATCCATGCTCTCCAGAATGAAAGCACATCTGTCAACAGAAACAGTAAAGCTATAGCAATGAAACTAGACTCAATCTCACACACACTATTCAGTTCCAAAATAACTACTTACTTTTTGTACTGTAGTTCCTACAGTATTATGTGTACCTGAAGATACTAAAGTGTTGGGAAGTGTAACCTGTATCAAAGGCGAGCTGATTGAGGTCTGAGACTTTACATCAGGAAAAATGGGCAGACTAGATGGGCCAAACGGGTCAAATATCTGCTGTGGAATTCTGTGTTTCTAACCATTTCTCCAACACAAATTGAATAATTGTACTGGAAGGTGGTACTTCACATTAGCAACAGCTCCTAAACATAAAAATTGTACTAATAAGTTATGGCATCAATAATTATCTTTTAGGTTGCCGAGGAATGAGGAAAAGTTCACTATTCATCCAAGTGGCCCTCAAAGTGTTAACTATGATAATAAATTGCTTCTACAGCTTTACCTGTGTCGACTATATTCTATACAGTCCACAGTAACCAGGATCTTAGAAACATAGTATTCCTGCCTTATACCTGTGATTTAACAATACTTTCTTTATTGGAGAAGAGATAACATACAAAAAGATGTTCCTCACACGCAGGATTCAGCATGTAATCACAATAACCTGTCCAGAAATACACAGCCCCCAGCACCAGCTTACACAATACTTAAGTGTGTCACTGCACCTCCCTCATTGAAATATGACTGTATAACCCATATATAATATTAGAAGGCATATTGTAGTGTTTTATAATCACCATAACAACCTACATTCATACATATTTAAATGTGGGAATATGGGGAGGTTCCCTTGCTTCAGAATGTATATTTTTGGAAAACATTAAGATTAATGCTTATTTTATCTGAATGTGCATGACCCTGATATTATTGCCCTTGCTGGTGCCAACAGTAAAATAACACTTCTAGGCTACATTAAGAAGAATACCATAGGGAAGCTAAAATTGGAAATTTCTAAAAAGAGTGCATAGAGTACCCCCCTCCTCAATCATGTGTAATTTCAACATTTTAGCAAGGAGTGATCTGCAAACTTTAAGTCAGGTGTCAATCTCAGACTATTTCCCTTGGAGAATTTGAGTAATCTCTGGTCTGATCACTCTTTTGGAAAAGAGAAACACGACTACATCCCCATTTAACTCCTTTTTAACAATTAAAGATTTGATGTATTCTGTACCATCTAATCAGTCTATCTGCATTCTAGTGAATGTATCAATGCTTTATAAGTCACAGCAAGGTAATGCTTTGTGCTCCCCCTAGTACTGAATGGGTTAAACCCAGATCGCCGTCACACATATCATCTGGTTTAGTAACAATACCATGAGTAGATCCCTTGTAATATGCCTAAAACAGAGTGAGCTGACCATGCAAAAACTAAAAAAAGTAATTAACATTCTAGAAAAAAGCTCTTTCAACATCTTAAAAGATCTTACCTACATTCAGGTGTAATTATATATAGAATTTAATTTATCTGCAGGGGACAATCCCATCCACACAGCCAAGACAGTATCACTCCATACAGGACCTTTATAATTTACATACATTTTAATAAGGAAATAACTAAAGTAAAATAACTAAAAGTAAATTTGAACAACTCACCAACTCTCTGCTCCTGGTAAAATCCATAGTCTGGATCGTCTTTGTAATCAATGCTATAATCTTCTTCCTTAGGCATGTGCTGCACTCCATTCTCCTCCTCCACATTATGCTTTTTTAAGTCTTTAATGATTTTCATGATGAAATTCAGAAGGGTTTTGTCACTGAGGGTGCTGGACTCAGTCCTCTCTTTGCAGTATCCAGAAGACAGCATCAAAAGTGCCAAAGCCAGCAGAGCAGGGAACCTGAGATCTCTCATATCTGTTGGAAGCAGGTTAGCTGTGTCTATCCAGTTTTGAGCTGTATTTCTTGAGATGAGGAATTAAAAGAGATACAAAGTATATGTGTATTAGAATTCCGATAGCTGCCTCTATGGACAGGCATGCTTTCAGGACTAGGGTGAGCCGTCTGCTTCTCCAGACTGAACTTGGTAAGCATGATCAGCCTCCTTTACAGCATGCCTTTCAAGAAGTATGTGGGCACTCACAGCTTTACACACTTCTCCAGCAGCCACACACATTTCATTCTGTAGGAACCTGAGTAAACTTTCACATACATAGAACATGCATTTCATTCTATTCAAAGTCACACAAGTGACAAAGGACACCTGTAGTCTACTAAACTAGGAAGGGCACAACTTGCATGCACCAAGCATACTGCTCACTCATGTTACCTTGTTTGTGGAGTTCCTGAAGGTTATGAGGTCCCTTTTCTTTGTATCCTTTGGTGTATTAAGGTCCTAATTAAAGTGTCCACTTCTTGCAGAGAGCTGGAGACTAGTTAGCAAGTGTCCTGCAGCTCTCCCAGCCAGTATAAACCATACCAGCCCCAGCTATGCCTCTTATATATAGTTTAGGATGTCCATGAGGTGGCTAGATGTGGTAATATTGAATTCAGTGTGGGTGGAAACAAAGAAAGTGAACTAGTTAGTGGGAGAGTGTGGTGGTGCTGAAGCCCGTGAGATGTTGAAGCAGGTTTCCAGCGCAGTCACGTCTTTGTGTCCTCCTGCAGTAGACGTGAGATCTCTCCCTTGTGGCTTCACGATCTTTAATTAGCGATCCACAGCAAAGGTCCATTGCCTTTTCTTTCCCGACCACCCTATCCCATCTACAGGAAAACCTTATTAATCACTTCCCCTTTCCCTCTTCCATTAGTATTGTTATTCTCTGTGGCTTTACCAGGAATTTAGCTTTCTGATCGTCTTAAACCGGAATATTGTAGGTTTCCATTAATTCGTATTAACCCTTCAAGCGCCAGAGAGGAAAGCAACGCCCGTTGCACACTTCATGGCATTAAAAGGGTTTTTTTTTTCTCTGATAAAGGACCTTTCCTGGTCTTCCTAAAGACCACCCTTCCAAAAATCTACGAAAATGTAATTATGTTAGCCTGACTACTAGCCACTTGCTGCTAATGATTAGCTTGTTCAAGAATGCTTCTTGCTCAGAGACCTTGTCACTTTGGCGGATGGTTGAAATAGTGATTTCCACAAGTCGGTGGCATTAGAGTGATGCAGAAATCTGAGATTGTTTGAATTTTGCTGTTTGCTTAAACTGTGTTTACCACCACTCCCTGCCCAAAGCAAACATTCGCCCGGATCGCAGTTTGTCTGGATTTTAAAACAATAAATTATAAGAAATGGGGAGCAAACAGTGATAATACTCGAAAGGGGACCCATTATAGCCATAATCACACGCAGACCAAAGCTTAATGTTAAGGATCAAAGATCATGTCACCAATGCTATAAATGAGCTTTCACTCGCCTTTAGCGACCTGTAGTGGCGACATGTGGTATTACACCTATTCCTATTATTTGTCCTCTTCCTTGCTGAGTTAATATGATATATGACAGATGTGCATGTAACTTGGGAAACAGACCACATTTTAATTTTTGTTCTTTTGTCTAGGTAGAAAAAAAATATTTACTCTTTATCCACGACTAACCACCTGTTAATTACACTCAACATAAAAAGATGGACAAATAACAACGCAGAAAGTGCAAAACATCTAGTACTTTATGTGCGGCTGCTGGCTGGATATGGATGGCCACATACTAAATTTTTATGCTAACATAGCGTGCTGCATATCCAGCTATTGGCCACCCACTACAGCATCCACTTTCTAAAACGACAGTTGTGATCACTCTCTCATCCCTCAACCAAGACTGCTCAACCAACCCACTTTGCTGCAGAAACTTTTCTTTGCTTGATCGTTATTACTGATAACAGGATACATGGTTGGCTTCTGGGGCCCAGTGTGGCAACCGCATATCCCACTTGTGGCTGACACCTAAATGGTTAATCCAAATATTAAGAAACAATTATGGTAATTGACACGCAAAAATGACACAGTATCGGTAGTTATAAAAATGATTTTAGGCATACTGCTTCCAATGTTTCATTTTCCTTTTTTTATTAACTACTTGCTGTGTACTTATTAGCCAGCCCCATGGGGCTGTAGGGCTGATTCTTTCTATTTAATTAGAGGACCTAAAGGTATTATCAGCTGGGTCTCTTATGGTAAAGCCAGAATTTCCCTATATAACAACTGGTTATCATTCCCAGGAAGAAATCCATACATACACTTTTCTACGAAGACACACAGGGAACTTGTATTATTAGATATATATACTTTAAAACAAATGTCTATGTATAGTGCATAGAGTCTCAATGAGAAGGACCCTTCAGAATATAGATCATACTGACAGCTCTCATATGTCAGGGTTTAAGGGTATGTACTTATTACCTGTCATTTTCAGTTCACACGGTGAAGAGCGATGTAAAAGATTAAAGCTAGCAGTGTCCATCACTACATTCTCTCCGACAATTGCTTCTATATGACCATTTTCTGTTATATGTATGCTTGGCTTATCCCGACAGTCATTTTTTCATTCTAATACATCTGCTGATCTACATTTGTTTCCAAATGGCAAGATATTTTGGGATATATTTGTCAGCATTTCAGTGGTGACTACTCTACCTACTTGATTGTAGAGGTGCGTGTAGAAGCATCTTTCTTGACGTGTGCGCTAAAGATGGGATCATTTGCAAGCACAGCCTCAAACACTATTAAATTCTGGTTGAAAAACCTTTACATTGTTTACATTGTTGCGTGTGATTAGCAAACCTAAACAAGGCTTCATATGAAGCTTTGATTTTGAACTGTTGTACCCACATTGACAAATCATACCTATTTTACCCTTATAACTTCAAACACTAGTATTTCCACCTGCTCAAGAATATAGTTTTTGTACTTTGGAAGTAACACTTGGCTTTTTGCAGGGAGAAATAAAAAATATTTACATGTATTGTATACTTTTGTGAATGCAAACAAATGCTACCAATTTACTTTTTGGTGGACATTTGTTTATAGTGGAATATATCCTATATAGAGCTATTATATGATTTCCCTTTTTAATAAACCTATGTTATTTTATTACAATTAATAAACATAATAAATATATATATATATTTGTTGTTTGTGATGTTTACATCATTCTTTTCTTGAGTCATATTATTTTGCATTCCTGAACCATTTCCTCTGTTAAAGTCACAAGACCTTTTAGTATTATTGTACTTAAAGGAACTCGTGTATATAAATGAGTCTACAATTTGCGGTGCAACTTGTGGCATGCAAGACCATAAAATATAAGTCATATCAACTGAATTACTACTTAACTCAACTTTTTATTGAACAGACCCCATGGTCATTATAAAGGTGCACATGATGTTAATGGCTACATCATCCATTGTATGCAGTGAACTGGTAGTGTATGTTAGCCACCACAGAACTCCCTAAAAAAGTTATACAGTGAAGAATATATAAAGGAAAAACTCAATATATCAAGTTAGTGATAAAATAAATTCACAAAGAAATCAACAAAAATGTCTCTTAGTTTGGCTCCTTGCAACAGACAAGCAGTATTTCAACCTATCTCAGTCTTTATGTGGACTTTACATTTATTATGGCATTGTGAAACCAATGAGGAACCAATTAAAGATAGTATTTGGTGAAAGATATGAGTGCGCCACCATTCATACAGTATATACTGAGAGTTGCCATAAAACACTAATTCAACTTGGCAATTCCCAAGGTTGATATCTGTAAATGCACTTTATTTCAAAGGAAATCACATTTTTAATTTTCCGTGAAGTAGGTTTACTTCTTCTATACTGACTCAAGGAATCACAATGGACATCTCTGTTGTTTAGCATCCATAACCACACTCACCCTCTTTAATCGGGTTCTTTTATTTTACAAATTCACAGTACATTTTTAAGCTACAACTATACATCAGTAGTCTACTGCTCCGTAACAAAGATCCTTCTATCACAACTTCTGTGCCAGTCTGTGACTTGGACAGGCCCAGTCTAGCCATTGGGTACGTTAGACAAATGGCCTGCGACATCAAGTGCTGCAGTGTGTCTGCATATGCCCGACTGCACGCTATGTGAGCATAAAAACTTAATGTACGGCCTTAAATTGCAAGAGTCGCCTCGTTATCCCCAGTCTGGCCCTTGAAAAGGGTGTGGGCATGTAAAGGTTAACACTATCCAGCACCCTCTCATAGGACAAACAGCAACCACACCAAACCCAGGCCATGATCCCAATACCATCATCAAGCTAGAAATAATGCTTCAGTAATCCTCTGCACTATACATTATTAATGGTAAAAGTAAAAAATGGTGGCAAGTACCACAAAATAGGGTAAAAAAAAGCCATCCAAAAATATAAGTAGAAAACTGTTAAAACACAAATTACTGTTGTAGCCAAACAAAGTCTGTGGGAATTTCCAGCTCTTAAAATCCTTTTCAAAACTTTAAAATTCCCTCTTTGATTCACACCCTGTGTAGAACTGGGAATGCTTTGGGTTTAACGTGAGTCTCCAGGTGACGTACTCTCTCTTTGGGTCTCTGGGCCACTTTCCTCGTTGTCTGGGCTGGAGATCAGTGTTTGGCCACCCCCACTAGCCACTTCCCCTACTACTCCACACCTACATAGGACTGTCTAGGGCTAACGCCCACCCCATACCTACAGAATATTTTTGGCATAACTATGATGTGCTGTGTCCCCTGTGGGCACAATGGGGTCTGGTCGGGTTTCCAAAGAGATTTACATTAGTATCTGTGATTTGTAAGGACTATTTTAAGACCACGGAGATGTACTGCTGAAAACAAGACTGCACTCTACAAACTAATTGCTAAAAGCTTCTGTTATTCTATACATTGTGTAGATTTTTTTTTTAAACATGTGAATACCTACATTGTCATACTACTTGGTTATACATCATCAGGTGCCACACATATCAACACATGTACCCACAATGCACATCATAATGTACACGAACACATGAGAGCATAAAGATACATAAATATACATAAAACATAAACATACTAAAAAATAGTGGTCAACGTTTTGGCTGATCCATATAAGCCGGCAAGTGAAAGGTCATAGGTGACATGAAAGAACATGACGAGTACATGGTATGCATCCATGTTTCTGCGCGAACACAAAATTAAAAACACTGCATAAATTGTTAGCTTTACATAAATAAAAGATAATAATTATAATAATAATTAAAGTAACTAATATTTTAAAGTACTTACTACAAACCGTGATATTGTAGGAAATAGCAAAATATGTAATAGCAATGAATACCTTGTTTTTGCTCTTAAAAATATATAATAAGAATATATTCTTTCTACTTGAACAGGAGTTTAATCTGCAGCCCTTTTTATGTGGCCAGACACAGCAAGGAGAGTTTGGAGGATAATGAGTTTCCACTCAATGGAAAAAATCAAAAACCTCTGAAAGGGATACACATAAATTTACTGCTATTTAACAAATGATCTGCCTATTTAAAAAAATTATTATATATATATATATATGTATATATATATATATATATATATATATATATATATATATATACACACAAACACACTACACTGTATAGCAACACGGAAAATGTTGTCTATTAAAATAACATCAAATTGATCAGGAACACAGTGCAGATGTTGTCATCAGAAATCAGTCGCTGATATGTTTTGAAAGAAATATTAAAATTAGTTTTGAAGGGCAGTAACTTAAGAGCTATATGAAAGGCTGTTTATTTGTAGAATTATCTGCCTTTATTAGTACGTTCTTGCCCCCAGCCGTGACCTCGCTAAGCTGTTGAATTGTGTTTTTTCCTGAGTTTTTATTTTTGAAATAAGCCATATGTGCTCCATCTTTATATTTTATTCTGAATTGCAACACCAAGGCATTTATCAAACATGATTAGGATCCCAAGCTTTAAACATTAAGCATCTTAAATGAATTACAAGAAAGCTAATTTCATTTCTTCCACTTTTAAAATTATTTTTTTTGAAAAACAAATCGGTTAGGTAAAATTTTATATTATCCAACAAACGCACACGTAATCTTGATTTATTATTCTTTATTGTACCCTGTATTATTATTATTTAATGTTTTATATAGCGCAATCAGATTTCAAAATAGAATATAGCTTGAACACACAGGGCCATAGTTTTGTATCCAGTGTCAATAACTGATTCAGTTCAGTTTATGATTTGGTTCCATATAAATTAATGTTCTAAAATCCCATTTAAAGACATGTAAAAACTGCAAATTAAAAACTAAATATTTTGAAACATTGTGAGTATTTTCCTCACAAACGGTGTTACCAGAACTTTACTAAAAGAGGTGAAAGCAAAATCATTTTTATTCAGAGCAGTTCAGCTGGTGGGAGCTGGATTCTCTATTCCTGGACATTCAGTAATACCTGATTTTACACAACGTCCCTGCTGAAATGAGTCAAACCCATCACTGTCAAATTACCAGATGGGACCATCGTTCAAGCCAAGAGATAGCTGCCCTTGGGCAGTTCTTGTCCTAACGTCCCTTTAATCACTCACATCCAATCAAACCATCAAGCCCTGCCCCGTCACCTTAAAAATATAGCTCATGTTTGTCCTTTTCGAACTCACACTTAAAATGAAATAATAATAGTCTGATACCTGACTTACAGACACAATGGGAAAAAAATCACAAAAGCAAATATGTGCACATATTTAATCTACTCATTAGTTACTGTATTCTTCTCTTAATGACGGTTTCTCAAAATCCTATAGAAAGACATAGGGGGTTGCCCTTCTCCCTTACTCCATCATAGACTCTCCTAGTCTGTGACTTCTAAGTGTTCCTTTTGAATACCAACTGGATTGGCAAAATGTTTAAGTCATATGAATAAATATATATATATATATATATATATATATATATATATATATATATATATATATATATATATATACTATATTTGCTTGATTACAAGATGACCCCCCCAAGATTTGAATATTAATTAGAAAAAAGAGAAAAAGACTATATAGAATATAAGAATATAAGACTACCCTATAAGAAAATTTTTTTATTAGTAAATATTAATTCACATGTAAACTATTTTTTCATCCACCCATGTGTTTATGGACTTTCACTGGCATAACTACAGGGGTAGTAGGGCGACCCCTTGTTCCTGTCTCCTCATACCGGTTCGAAATTGTTTAGAAAGGGCCTTTATGACCCGGACTACCGCTCCCCCGCAGTGAAACAGAGGCTGTTTGCATGTATGTATGCGAGTATGGATGTGTTTTTGTGTGTGTGAGCATGGATGTGCATCTGTGCATTTGTGCATTTGTGTGGGTGTGTGAGCATGCCTGTGTACTTGTCTGTGAGCATGCCTGTGTACTTCAGAGGAGAGCTACAAAAATGGTAAGTGGTTTGCATGACATAATCAGGGAAGGGAGTACTTTGGAACAGTCTGCCAGCAGCAGTGGTGGAGGCTAATACAGTGAGGGAATTTAAACAAACCTGGGATAGACATACAGCTTTCCTCACTGTAGGACCTGAAGAAGGACTGATAGGGGTTTAAAACCCTTACATAAGGAAAAATAAGCAGACTAGATGAGCCGAATGGTTCTTACCTGTCGTCGAATTCTATGTTTCTATGTATATATTTGTCAGCTTACATATTTGGCCTTATAAATATTGTCACGCATTGTGCATGTTTACCAATTAATGGGGCAGTAGACAAAGGTTTGTTTCCCCAAGGCATCAATTTTTGTTTCACCAATGTCCTTCTTTACATGATACCAGTATTTAATTTAGAAAGTTGCTGTTGTCCAGCATTTGGCAGCATTTCTCCCAAGACTGAATGCAGCTGCCACCTACCTGGTACATTAACAGCGTAAGTGAGGACATTTCAGAGCTGGCTGGCCAGAGTACCCCCTTTTTGCTTTACATAGGAGGCAGGAAAGGGTATGACTGAGATAAAGAGTAGAGCTTGGTCTAAGCAGACTTGAAACACATTGACCCACAGGCCAAATTATCATCTATGATTTCCAGGCCGTCTCGATGAAATTCATAGACCTCCTAGGTATGATTTCTAATTATGCTAATTAATACCTGGGCACTTTCCAGGGTAAAATATATGAAGACTCAGCTCTCTGGTAATAATAATGAAGTGTTTTAATATACGATAAAGAGGCAATAATCATATACTACATCAGGGAAAAAAATGGATGACGCTTACTCCAAAAATATATTTTAAAAATAGGGCAGGCCCAAAATTTAGGTTGCTTGTTTACTCTCTGAATAATAATAATAAAAAAACAATACTAAAGTCTACTGGTGTTGCTTGTATGCAGGGATGGAATTTTTTTTTATAAACCTAGATGTTTTATCATTATCCATTTTAAATTGAGCAAATCTGCAAAAATACACACTCCATTTTTTCCCCCTTTAATGGGTATAGTAACATTTTGGCACTATTGTGCCTTGGTATGTTTGCTTTTTTACACTCTGTGTTTAGCAAAGAACTGGAAAAGAATCGAAGATTAGTGTTGTTTGGTTATTTACAATTGTCGTTTTAGGTGTTCACGTGGCAAGTATGCAGCCACAAAGAAAACAATACTAGGAAAAAACACATCCAATGTGTTCTCACGACTGTGAGTTCATTCTGTGTTTTGAGTTGGCCCTATGACTTGATTCTGCACTCTTCCTTAGGAGAATTTGGGAGTTGAATGAAAGTATTAATTATTTTTTTAAACTATAATAGGAAAATCATATTCCAAAAAGCTAGGTATAAATTGGAATATACCGCTACCCGACTATACTCCCTATAATTCGAAATCATACCAAATTGGTTTAAATGTGTATCTTCAGCATAATGAATTCTGTGTGTGATGTCACATATTGATGATGAAACATATTACTAAAGTCACCATTACAACAGCTGAATAATTCTAACACACAAAGATATTTGGGGTTTTTGTTGATTAATGACGAGGCCATATTATTATCTTACCGAAGAAAACGTTTCATATCTACATACGGCTAATACAAAAGGATAATTGTTTTCAGGCAGTACAAACTGCTATTGGCACAGTAATAGTACAAATATGACCTAGGAGAACTTTGTCAGGAGGCAATTTGAAAGTGCTGAAAAAAATATCTTATAATTTGTAGACTCAGAGGAAATGAAGTGTATCCTCATCCTAGAACAGGGACGGAAGTGAATAATAAAGCAAACAGCTAAGACTAATAGTGTCTCGATCTTTCCACTCAGCCGACCTATATACATTTTACATCTGTGTAAACGCATGTACAGAACAGGTACGATCAAACAAGAAAAAATACAAGGTAATTGGTTGTTGTCTGTAGTGATATGCATGATAGAAGTGTAGTGTAGTGATATCTATGCTTATCAACATTAAACATGTGTACGTGCTTTTATGTGTATGTATATATATATGTCTCAGAATAGCATCCCAGAAGGTGTCTGTGCCATTTCTAAATTTGTGCTATGGAAACATTGGCCAACTAGAAGGCATTATGATACAAACTACCAAAGATGGGGTTACAGTATAAGAACCAGTTTGGTTAGTATAATAAGATTGGCATTTATGATTCCACTAACTAAAGTTTAATTTCTTATGAAGGTTGAAACTGTTATTAATTCAATTAACTAAACAGAACTGTTATGGCAGCCTATTCTGTGAATGATAGAACTTGGTTATCTCAGCATCAGCATCATGAACTATGAAACTAGTAAACCATCTGTGATACGTTTCAATGTCAGGTTAAGTAATGCCCAGTGCACTGGCCTGCTCTCCCAAATACCTGGGATCTGAGAGGTCCTGTTTCAGCTCGAGTGCTACAAGGTAACCTCAGCAGATACTTCCTGTTGCCCTGTGGTCCAGCAAAAGATCAATGTAATAGGATAATGACAGTCTGCAAGAACCAAGTGTATCCAGAACAATTGGATTAACTGTATTTGATCAACACAAAGTCTTTTACTTTATTAAGCTTTCATGAAATCAGATGTCTCTTTTTCCAACATTCCATCTGAGGTTGCGAAAACATATGTAACCCATTGCATTTTCACTTACTGTTATTGCTTCTACTGATGTGTTGCCACCCCAGGGCTTAAAAAGGATGAGTCGACTGTTCTTCCCATTCACTTCTGCAAATGGAACATGTGAGCATCAACAACAATTGGATGACAGCTAGGTTTTTCCAGGCTTGTGAGGGAGAGTGTGGATGTTTAGAGGGGGAGCTTTAAGGAAGGATCTCTCAGGTGACAGAGCTAGGCCCAAAGCTAGCCCTGACACTCTTGGAAAAACTGGAGCTTCTTCTGCAGTAGAGTAGAGCCAATAAAAACCATTGCAGCATCACAGTTTTTATACACCTCCTGAGTATCCTGTGGCTGCAGAGTGAGTCTGGAATGTTCGAATGTATCAATGTATTAATGTATCAATGTATAAATGTATCAAGAGCAGGGATGGCTCCTGATGTCTGGTCAAAAAAGGAATGGCCCCTGAGGTGTTTAACAGAGAAGAGCCCTGTGAGTGGAAGACACAGAGCTTGTAGGTTACACTCACACACCCCTGTCCTACACAGTATGCAGACACCAAACAGTACCTATGTTTTGTTTCACTTTTAAAGGACTACCTAAATCTATATTAAAGAGACCCATCTCCACCACCATTACCCTTGAACGGAGGTTGTTTGAGTGGGGTATTGAGGGTCTTGGTAGCCAGAGACTGTGTAATTCTGATAATGTGCGTATTATTTCTCTTAATGTTATACCCATATAACTGATGATAATAGTATGTATGGGCATCTCATACCTTTTCAGTTTAATCTGGCTGTCATGAATATTGTAAAGGTCCATGTTGTGGAATACAACTTATTTTCTAGGTTCCTTGCCAAGTGAAAGCATTGCCATATGTTAAGAACTCGATACATCTTTTATATCTTTTAAGGCATCATCTTTAATAACTTTTAAGGTATCAAATTTGACTGAACAGTCTTATTTCCAAAGAAAATGAGGAACACAGTTTACACCGTTATCATTATATTGGTATTAGAAACAAAAATAACTCTTAAGACAAGATGCAGAATACTTAAACAAAAGGGTATAGATGCTCATAGAATTTCCCTTATGCAACCATAAAATAACATGGATGTAGCATTTGCTAAAAAATGATCAGTATTTAAGTAATGCGCATGTATCATGATGCACCACAGCTTTAACCACATGTATGTGCATTCTCCGTTTACCTTCACGCATGAATCTGAATACTTTCACTTGTGGGTTTGTATTTTTAAGATTCAGTCAAACACCAATATTTTAAGCTCAGTTTCCTTAATGAAATTACCTTATAACTGAACTTTACCTAAATATAATTCTGCAACCATGAACCTTGTGTTTTGCATCGCATATAATCATTTAAAATACTGAGATAATTACAATGTGAATTTCAGTACCACAGGGTATATACATATCCATTTAGCATTTGACCTTCTATGTAATTATTGGGGGTGGGGCAGTATTAGCACCTGATTAAAAAGTGGTTATTGAGGGACCACTGTTTTTTGCTAGAGTGTGAAAGGGGAATGTAGAATGAATATACAACGATGCAAGTTTGATCACAAAAAGTTGTCAGGGGCTGTTGGAGGACAGAGGTAGGGTAATATCACATCAGTTGTCTATGATGATTGACTTTCAGCTACTGAATACAGTTAGCTGTAAAATATGGGGACAGCATCAATAGGCAAACATTATTTGTGTTGAGGTAAATTAACCAAACATATACAGTAATTGAAATGTGAAACTCTGCTACCCCCACCCCTTCACTAGACCACCAAGAACACATTAGCAAACAGAGGGATGTAATGGAAGTGACAAACATGAATACTCGTTTGAGAGCATTTAATAAATCTGTCTATTGGAGGCAGAAGGATATAAAATGGATTAAAGGCTTGAATGTGTTTTACCCCTTATTCAAATATAGTAGACCTAATGGTGGAAGGTGAGTGAATCCCCTGAAGGGTATCGCCGAGGAGCTAGGTGAAAGGGTGTAGTGCAGAGAGAATTGTGACACAAAAGGTTAGTGGTGTAAGGGTAAATAAATATGTTTTTTCAGTTATTCTCTGCATAAAAGTTTTACAGGAACTTTACATGAAAATGATCTGATGTAGAATGTTGTAGTGCAGCTTCTTCAATGGCACCCTCTATGAGAGTTTCTGGAAAGAGTCCATGCAAAACCCAGTCTTTTGGCTCATTTCTCAGGGATCTCACCAAAACCTGTATAAAATGATACTGCCAGATGTATTAACTTTCTTCTGCCATGATGTACTGTGTGCAGTGTCTGAACCTGCACAGCCCCTAAGCATGTAGAAAAACCCGTAGGGGGAGGCCTCCCATTATTGTCATCTATGTCATGTCTGCTCAATGGCACATTGAATCAGGGAATCTGTTCCAATTATGTCCTTGGCTCTGATGAGCTTATAGATTACCCTAGTGGAGTACAAGTCCAGTTTAACTCACATCATTTGGAGTTTACTCACAAACTTCAAACATCCAGGTAAAACCAGGGTATATGTTGTATGTCTCGTTTCAGGCTCTTCCAGAGGGGAGGACGTAAAAGCGAAACGTGGAGTTCCTGACAGATCCATTTGCGCAGAGTCTTATACACAGCAGCCCATATAAAAACAGAATAGGGTATACTAACGTATATGTCTATGTATATCCATGTCATTCAAATGGTGTACCTAAAAGCATTATTACTTTTTAAACATCTTTCTCCCTGTTTCTACCTCAGTCTCCCATCTCTATCCAGGATACAACATAATAAGAAACTGGGATTTTTTAAACATTTTTAATATACAGTATTTTCTTTTATGCGGGTAAATGGCTTATATAATTATTAATCTGTTATTATTTAATCACATTATTCTTCTTTTAGACAAACTAGCTTAACCGGATGTGAATGTTAGATTCCTTTACAGTGCAAGAATTCTAAAACATGCTGGGTTGGGTGAAGGTGCTGAAAGAACAGCTTTGGATAAAGAGGCACAATCCGGGGCTCTCCATAGTACCTGTCTATTACTATGTGCATGAAGCTTAACCGCAGTCTTTTAAAAATCAGTGACTGTAAAATGCTGTAAAAACTACCCTTAATTTCCTCAAACTAATCTTGAAAAAAAAAAACATATATTTTTTTTTACATTTTATTTATTTGATTTTCATTTGAATTATCTGTCAATATTAGAAAGCTAGGTGAAGATACTGATAACTTTGTTTTATTCATGTTTTATTCATATTTAACTTTGTTTTATTCATAAATAAAATATTCTCTTTACCGCAAATTGTTAAATTCAATATAACTGCCATCCTTAGTGCACTGAAAAAAACTGTAAAGGTGGTGATTTTTTCTCTCTCTTTATATGTTTTAAAAATATGTGGATGGTGTTTAATAGCCCTTTCTCTGCTCTTATATGGTATTAGGTGTTTAGATTTTACTCTTTGTTTTTAATATACCCTTAGTTTATATATGCGCATTGGGCTGGATTCAACACCAGCAATAACGCTATCATAACTATTTGAACACCAAGCCTCCAATATACTGCAAGAATAACATAAAAGAAGTGATATGTTTTATTTTAGTGAATCAATCTGGGCCAAATATATTCATGTTTTTCCTGTTTGTGATCTATGAGAGGATTGCTATTGAATTTCTTTTTATCAACTTATCTCCTGTTTTGAACCCAGTCTTTTGGAAGGCAAAGTGAATAGTGTTATACACTGCATCATTGTTGGGGTAACTATTTTGAAATAGTTTTGATGGAACTGAGAAATCTAAAGTTTTTTTTTGTGTGGAATAATCTGGATATTGGCTGACTGAATTCTCATATGTACCATTTTCATTAAATGGCCATGTAGGATGCTATATTTATTTTAATTATTTATGTCATAGTGACACTCACTCACATGTCTTATTACAGTTTCATAGCATATGTTGACTCTATGATATTACTTATACTAGAGAATTGTTAGCCAAGAGGTAACTTGACTTCAGGGCTATTTTTTTATGCAAAAGGTGCCGGGTTGCTGGGTTCGACTTGTCACCTAGTATACCATAAGCTAGGCTTGTTAACTAATGTTTGATTCATGCTGGTAGAGCACACATGAACCTTGCTCATTCTTATAAAATAAACTAATATGTTTAAACAAGAGTTAGTTTGTCTCTACAAGATCCACTTAAGATGAAAATTGGTCCTTCATAATGTCTAACTGAATGTCTTTAGAGAATATTTTGTTATTATATGACATTATCATACTAGTTATTATGATAATGAAGATGCCATTCTAGCAGACTATAGTTGAGGATCACTTTTTGGTAACAATTTACAAAGAGTTAATACAAATGTAAATTAAAAAAATGAAATAGTGGGTATTGGTGATGCTTCTCTGATCAATCAAAATTACTACCCTGATAAATTAACTGGGGAACTCCCAACTACTAAAAGCAATCATTGTCTAAGGCAAATTCGTCCATCATTAACAGCTTCTCATTCTTTAGTGGAGCATCTGAAACCCTTGATGGTCATGAAAACGACAAAATGAAATGTTATTTGTAGAAATGGTCTTGAAGATTTAGAGCTTGTTGATATTCAATATGTGGGTGAGATTGCCACATAATCCCAACTGAGCATTGTTTGTAGCATTTGAACCTTGATTAAGTCTACTGTATTTCATATATATATTGCTTTATTTTACTTTATTGAAGTAAAGACTTACTGCTAGAACATTGGATTTGAGTTAGCAATAAAATAACTATTATTTCCTTTTTTTACAGTTTCTAAAAGCATGACAGGACGTGGATACTGGCAATATATTTTGTACTATAAAAATAAAACAGATAAGATCTAAGATTTATTAGCATAAAAAGTTGACCTTTTTTCTACTAATTTAGGTACATATACACATACCTGGGAAGTCTCTGAGTTTGACCCGGAGTCTCCAGGTGAAGCCCTGCTTCCTCAGGTCTCTAAACTGGTATTTGGCCATGCCTACTCCCTGCCACTTCCCTCCCACTCTCCACACCCTAAAGGCAGGTCTGGGTGAAGCCCAATCAATATACTTTCTATAATGTTTTAACTCCTAGGTAATTTTCATACAATTTGTGTAATAGTTGAAAACCATGAATTACTGTCACTGGAAAATAGGTATTCCAGTCAAGCTTTAATTTACCATTTTATTTCTCATTAACCCATTTGCTGATGCTGCTGTTACAGTCAACTAACTGTTTTTTTTTTGCACATTTAAGAAGACAATTACCCTATTTGATTCTAATATTACTTTCTCTATGAAATTACACAAAACACCTGATGAGAAGGTGTATAATCTCCAAAGGTAATGTTTGGGAACTCACTGGGTTTCGCCCAGAGACACCGAATGAAGCACTGGTTCTCCGGGTCACTATAGGGGAACTCCGGGTCATGGGAGCAGCATTGTGGTACCCCCACTCCCCACTTCTTTAAAACAGCGGGTGTTGTACTGCCCGCAACGTCAGCGGGACCTCCTACTCGTGTCCTGCAAGGGCAGGCTTTGGGTAACTGGAGCCAGACATTTCCCAGGTATGGGCGTATTGAATAGTGGGTAAGAATCTAGACAACATTCAAAGGCTACTTCTTTAGGCTACTATGGCTGCTTGCTACCATGGTAACCAACATTTAAAAAATAAAGGTGCCAGCATGCAAACAGCTGATATATTGGGAGATCAGCCAGATGGCATGTAGGTTAAAAAGTCTGATTTCTGTAAAGTTACAGGTACTCCCTGAATTATATTGTGTACAGCATGATACATGGCCTGTATGTAATAAAAATGTATATACAACTACTATTGGATCAATTTATTATTTTGATGGGTACATTTTAGTCACCTAAGCATTATTTTAGCAAAACTACAAAAATGTGCCTTGTTCCCCAAAGAGCGAAAGGTTTTTCACTATATGATAAACTGTGATGAAGAATTGTGTGAATAATAATTTATGAAGAATGGAGGAACACTCACTGGGGTTTTTCCTTTTATAATGAATCGTAATGTTTTCAATTCACATATCTGGCAAGCTCAGCGTATATTCAGAATATCACCAGGTAATATTTTTGTTGTCCTATTCTGCCACTGTTGCTTTAAAACTTTTTCACATAGCATACTGGAGAAAATATCCGTGAACCGTTGCTATGGCAACCGAAAATATAAAAAGCTTTTGCGTTTGTTGGCTATAACACCAGAAGATAGGCCTAGCTGTGATCTGATGAACCATAAGTAATCTACCAGATGAAAGTATACCAGCAATTCTCACAATTCCACTGCTCTCTGTTTTATAATATTGCCAGGCTTTCTAAGTCAATAACTATTGGGGCAAGATTATTTTAATACCAGTTTCATTCAATGAAAGAGCACTCACAGAAGATATCCAGGAGCACTTATGAAGAAGTAGTGTCACCAGAGTGCTTGGTTAACTTCATCATCAGTACGTCATCAGATACCTTACAGATGAAGGTAAAATGAGTCACAGGAAATTTTGAACATTTTTTGTAGACTTGATATAAGTTTTGAGGTCCTGTTTACCGTAACTCAATCTGAATATTTAAGAACTACCAAGATAGTTGTAACAATGAAAATGTAAGTACAGAATAACTGTGAATGGCATATTGGAAAGGTTAAAGCAAAGGTCGCTCTAATAGTACCATAAAAACAGAAGAATAAAGCGCTGTTTGTGAAGAGATTGGGTTGAGTAAGCCTATATATGGCTATTTGATATATTTATATCTCTAGATCTTCTTTTGATCTCTTCACCTTTGACTCTCAGTTGTCTGCTATGTTTTTCTATTTCTTAATGTTACTTTAAATATTTTATACATGACGAACTTGCATACTTTATGTTTGATTTCTTCTTCTCGTTAGTTTTAAAGATAGTGAAACACATTCAATTTGGAGTATTTTTTTATTTCATGTCATTTCAGGGTTTTTCTTTTAGAAAATCTGTAATACTGGGTATTGGACATCTTTTAGTGTCATAATAAAAAGTTTCAAAAGAGAGAAGCAAAATATCCCGATTTTTTTGTTTTCTGTGTTATTTTTTATAACGTTAGTATTTCAAATTACATTTTAGACAAAGTTTAGCAGCCACTCAATCTTGATGTGCTGTATGCATCTAGGTATTTAACTGAACGTTTAATTAGTGGCTTGGAAAGTCAGTTTGTCATCAACTATCATTATCAATTAAACCATTATTTCTTAAAAAAATCCAGTCACAGCTGTTCTTTGGACCAACAAACTATTGCTGAAATTATCATCTTTTTTGTTAGGTTGTTCATTTTATGATGATCCTTTCCATGGAGAGGGAGCGACATTCCCTAACATGGCTGATTGTGGAAAGTTTGTGGAAGGTGACCATAATATGCCAACTTTTATAAAAAATCTCGTGCAAAAGCACACATTTTATACTAATACATATTCTCAAAAAAGTGATTTATGATAATGTTACATTGAAAATTGAAAGCATTTAAGTTAGTCTTTGTACAAACAATTAGGGCACAGGGAAAACTATATAGTATAGTCAGGTTGGAATAATTATGCTTTTCTAACAACATCCAAGGAGAGTTTATTAATTATGTGTTAATTATGTGTTCTATATTCATCACAAACATACCTTTTCTCATAATTTTCTTTCATATATGTATATGGTATTAAATACAAACCGTGATAGCATCCCTTTAAAGTTGCTTATACATATATCACAAAGATGATGCCAATCCCACAAAATAAAAACTGAACCATTGGAACTTTAGGTAGAATCAAAGCAAAAATAAAAATATAATGTTTAATGTTTTATAATCTGTCATTTCTAGGAATATTAATTGTTGTATTTGTGTTTTGAAAAGCTTTTTATACGCATTGCTCATTTTTCCAAAGAAATCTCCAACACTATATGAGAAACAATATGAGAATTGGTGTTCTGGTGGATTTGCTGGCTTCTGGAAACTTAATTCTGGGCAGATTCTGCTGAGTTTTAGAAACGCTGCCTTAACTAGGTGTCAGTAAATTGATAGCTGACTTCTGTGAAAGAATACAATAGATTTGCAGACTGTGAGATCATCAATCACAAAGGAAATCATTGCGCCCCCTGCTTTCATTTCCCCTTATTGATAGGAGGAGTTGCAGGACTGCGTCAGCTTCAAACTCTTGGCATGTTTTATTTATTTACGTGTTAGGACCATATATTAGAGTATACCTCTAACATCATAGCAAAAATAGACTGACAAGAGAATATGTCAGCTGCAAGAACTTGGCTACTTAATATAGAGCGTCAAGATATGTCACCTGCAAGAACTTGGGTAATTAATATAGAGCATCAAGGTGTTTTTAGTACTTTGTGTTAACTCTTCTTTAGAATTGTTAAGTGTTTTTTATTTTTGTGTGTTTTTTATTTTTCTTAATAAAAGATTCCTGCATTTTTTTTTTTTAAGATTAATGTCAGGGTTAGCATCCATAAAAAGGCACTCGCAGTAGGGGCTGCCACTGAGTCCTATATGAGGTTGTGTTTGTAAATACTTTACACTGAACTTCTGAGTCTTCAGTAATTGGTAGAAGAGCCAACAAGGAAGGAGGCTGTGCTAGATTTAGTATTTACAAATGAAGACTTGATTTTGAATGTAACTGTAGGGGATTGTGAGAATAAACAAATCCATGAGACATTATAGGACACACCCAAAGTTATTAAATTCTTCAAAATATCCTAGCAAAACCAATGACACCATTGACAGAAGTAGTTCCAGAGGATGGGAAGTTGGCAATTGTGGTACCACATCACATAAAGGTAACATGGAAGCCAATTATAGACCAGTAAGTCAGTAGCGTGAAAATTGTTAAATATCTGGATGTAAATGTATTTCAAGATCAGAAACATCATGGGTTTGCTGAAAGGAGATCTTGTCTAATTTACTATGTACTGGAATAATAGACCACAGCATGGATGTATGGGAGGGACAAGAGGGGGCACTTGCTCCCCCTCCCTGGAAATTCAAAGAGGCTCACTGGAGAAGCAGCAGGGGAGGAAGAAACAGTATGCTGTTTGGAGTAGGTTAACTAGACATAGTGGCAGACAAAACACCTGGCAATCCGGGGAGTGCAGCAAAAAAGGTTTTTTGAATTCTACACACCCCTCCACTGTCAGAGTGGTTTGGTCTGCTCTCTCTCCCTCTAGGTGATCTCTTCTTCATTCCTGCAGCTGCTCCTTCCTGGGCACAGAGCCCTCGCCTGGGCAGAGAAACAGTTTGATGCAAGGTAGTTTATTTAAAACATATTGCAGCTAGGGTTAGTTATGGGATTACATTTCCCATGACTCTCAGCCAGTCTGGTTTGTTAAGCATCATGAGAGTACTTAACAACTAAAGTGACAAAGTTTAGCTTTTTATATCATTATGGATTGGTACTGCAGCTTCTATGAAATGTACATCTCATGATTTACATGTTAGTAAATGTTAGTCACAACTGCTGCAAATCTACTGTCGTATTTTGGTTCCAAGCCTCCATGTCCATTTGTATACTACCCTCTAGCTACCCTCTTTTAGAATACCTGAGAATGCTTGCTGCAAACTATAGAACTACACTAGAGAACATTATCGTTTCTTGATGGCAACTCCCATGATGTTGAGCAAGCAACATTGCTAGTTCATTATTATGGGAAAAGTGGCTAATAGACTTGTGCATTGAGAGTCATAAGAATAGCAAATTTACAGAATTTTGATAAATTAAGTGATTCATAAGAAGCCCTAAAAAAACGAGGCCAGACCTCACGAATTGGACGAAAATGAAGCTAAAAGCTCAGAATTTTCATCCGAAATTAGTGGGTCCACATTCACTCACACCCACACTTGCATTCTCATTCACTGTCACTCTCTCACGCTCTTCGAATCTTTCTCTACCTCCTCTGCCGACCACTTCTGCCTCTGCCATGCCATGCAATTTTCTTCATCTTCTATTTTCTCCCATGTCTTCTCTATTCTATCTTCCAACCTTAATTTGCATTCTTCATCTGCATCTCCACGGGCATTATGGCAGTGTTTGCGGTGATGTCCTCTACCGATCCTCTAATTGGGGGAGGGGACGTCACTGCAAGCGCCCCCATAGTTTAGATGAGGGTCAGAGGCTTAGATTTTAGAGTTGTGTATTCGTATTTTTACAAATTGCAAATTCACAGAATTTTGGTAAATTCAGTGATTCATATGAATCCATGAAAAGTGAGGACTAGATGGTTTTTACCTGCCATCAAATACCTGCTGTCAAATTCATAAAAAACTAATTATTTAGTCATACATGTAAACTACTTTTCACAAAACTTTATTATTGCATAATAACCCACAGATAATCTAGCGCATTATCACTCATAAGTGAAATATTTAAGAAATATGTAATCTACATATCGGTACAAGTAAGACTAAATATCTGAGATTCCTGAACAATAAAAGAAACCATATTCAAAGGGAAATTATAGTTTTGGGAAGTATTGCAATGGATGACATCTCTGCCAGGGTGCAATTTGTATCAAGCAAGTAATCCCTATTTTTCCTGTACCAACACGCCAGCTTGTGGAATAACTTGACATGTCCAATGTAAATATTCCAAGCCATCTAGATGTTTAGTAATACATTAAATAATAGTATATTTAATTTGCATGTTAACATATTTTTTTGTCAATTTCCATAGTCAGTAATGGATAGCTACCATTAAATAAGATCTGTCACTTTTCCTTTATCTACTTTTTATTTTATAGTTCTATGTACAAAATGAACATATGCAATGGTAATAACAATCCGAAATAAGCTCTAAAATCTTCCTTACATGCCATGGGAAAAGGTAGCTTCACTTTCTGTTCTCATGATCTGCAGGATTATGCCTCTCCATTAAGTTATCCCCCTTTTTTTAAGTATTTTCAAAATAAACACACAGATTTAACAATAAAAAGACAAAAATATCGAAATATACAATAACTGACTTTAATGTCACATTAAGAGTTCTATTATATATGTAAATATAATAGACCTTCAGTACTTCTACTTGAATTGCTATGGTTTAGAGCAGATAAGCATTGGATATGTTTATTTCCATAATATGATATCTACCTGTTGCGTGATTGGCTGAAAAACCACAGAGAACACCTATGTCAATAACCTTTTCTTCTTTCTTTTTCGGACATTGTCATTACCTGCTTTTGGAAAATGCATGGTTCGTTGCAGTTATAAAATGAAGACCGGTTATGTCTCATTGAGGTTATCGGCCCATTAACACCTAAGAACATTTCCACTTATTTACATGATACGTAAAACGGAGACACATTCTTTGAACACTGGAAACTTACTCTACTAATGATGTTCCATCAATTACATGTTTTTGTCTTGTGAGCTTAATAGAGGAAATGAAACACCGCTTTTAATGATGTGTTTACACTTGAACAGTTACAGTAAGCTATTATTACTATTTTATAGCCCTACCACTTCCCATTTGAAAATTAACCACAAGCAACGTGTCATAATATTGAAAAGAGTGTAACATAAGCAAAAAATTAAGTTTATCATAGTCATCCTTTCTGCTTATACCATTACGCTATATTCTCAAGATTTGCGAGTGTTACTGGTATTTATGGTCAATAAGAGAAAGCAATAAATTACTTTTGTAATCATGATTCACTTTAGAACCTCTGAACATGGTAAGTAGAATCTTGCTTTTATTAATAGTAAGCTAGGCACAATTGGGTATACAATTATTTGCACATTATTCTCACTTTAAAAATCACTACGACAACAGTTCACGGATGGATAATCCTCAATTTTTTTTCTAATGAAGTTACCTGTATTGACTAACTTAAGTGTAAAATACTGCAAGCTTTCAAGGTCATCTTGGTCTGTTCTTCAAGCATATTGAAGAAGACACCTAGATAGACTTGAAAGCTTGGAATTTATTAAACTGTAGCCAGCCAGCAAAAGTATCATATTTTTTTAGAAGATTGTTATTCATCCTTTATGTGTATTGCCAAGATAAAGTGGTACAACTAGTCCTGCATAGGGGTGGAGCTAGTCCAAAATAGACTTTAAAGGGGTAGAGAGTGGGCCCTTGTGTGGTGTTTAAAACCAAATATAAAAATATATCTCACAAAGGTTCGTCTACTTTAACAGATATTTAATAAGAGACAAAAACACAGTAACATACAATAAATGAGTGACAGCCCAACATACAATGCAACACTTTCCAAGACTAACCTGCAACCTAAAGGTCCAACATAACCCAGCACACCACCGGTAGCCCCATCCAAGCAGGATGGTGGTCAGAGAGAAAACTGAACTAAGATTTTGCATTCAACAGGCATATTGAATCACTGTAGGTGTGCCCTCGTTAACATATCAAAAGACATGTAATACAGGAAGAGTTCAACTGGCTAAAACATTGACCACAATACTTATGTCACCACACCTTGGAGAGAAGTTGATACTTCCCTTACCAGAGATTGGTAATCAGCTCAGATTGAAATCTGGAGAGTTCTTACATACTTACATATCCCTAGTGCTCCTCAAGGGGGAACTTAAGAGAAGCTCTGCTATGTTCAAGTCTTGGCATCCCCTAAAGAAGTGGCACTCCAGAATGCATAGGTTCAGGGGCGTACCTAGAGTATTTGGCACCTGGGGTGGATCCTGTTCTTGGCACCCCCCCCACACTTTAAAATTATAAAACTGGTCCTAAAGATTGGTAATAAAACCAGGGTTCAAGAATTAGCTTCCTCTCTGTAACCACCACCAAGTGTTGCCTAGCAACACTTAACCTCAAAATAGCAACGTGGTGGGGCAAAGGGTGTCCGGGGCGACGCTGTTCCAATTGTCGGTGGGCATCGCCGCAGTTCCTAGCTGCCGCATAGTTCCATGAATTTGCAGCTAGGTCCCGGGCAGGCGCATCGAGCGTTTCCTGGCTTGTAGAGCCCCCCATAACTGGCTAGTTCATGGGAGTCTGGTTCTGGCAGACCAGGAGGGGGTTTTCCCCCAATGAGCACAGGGTTACTTAGACAGAAGAAGGCACTGGGCAGGCAGATAAAAGGTCTCCCCAGAAAATCCACCAGTGCCCCCCTCCCAAACTCAAACATACCCCCATAAATCCTCAGCCTTAAAGGGTTGCCATGACAGAGACATTCAGAAAGAGCGTGAGAAAGCGAGTAAGAGCGTGAGAGAGCATTAGTAAGAACACTGGCTTAACTACAGGGGTCGCACTGGGCCTGTATGTATGGATGTGTGTGTATGTATGGATGTGTACTTCTGTGTATGTTTGAGCATGCATGTGTACTTCTATGTGTGTATGTGAGTATGCATGTGTACTTCTATGTGTGTGTGTGAGCATGCATGTGTACTTCTATGTGTGTGTGTGAGTATGCATGTGTACTTCTATGTGTGTGTGAGCATGGATGTGTACTTCTGTGTGAGCATGGTTGTGTACTTGTGTGTATTTGAGCATTAATGTATACTTGTGTGTGTGAGCATGGATGTGTACTTGTGTGTGTGTATGAGCATGGATGTGTTATTTTGTAAGTGGGGTAAGATGGAGTGTGTAAGTGTGCTTACATTTGTTGTATATTGGAGAGGGGGCAAGGGGCAAAGAAGGCATAGACCAGCTGTTGAAGTTTGGGGGCCCGGGACAATTGTTGCACAGCAGGGCCCCGTGATTTCTAATTACGCCCCTCAGTAAGAGTGTGAGACAGCATGGGAGAGTGAGAGAGAGAGAGTGTGTGAGAGAGCATGAGTAAGAGTGAAAAAGCAATGAAACGCAAACTTATTTTCTTAAAAAATACTATTCTCACCATAAGACACAATTTGACAAAATCAACATAGCCCAAGAAATATGGGTACATCTTATTTTATGAGTTTGAATGCATAAAAACTTGTGCAGTAAACCATAACCTCTGGAACATTTTATAGCATAAGGGTCAAAT
The DNA here is from genome assembly GCF_027358695.1 of Spea bombifrons. Classification (NCBI taxonomy): domain Eukaryota; kingdom Metazoa; phylum Chordata; class Amphibia; order Anura; family Pelobatidae; genus Spea; species Spea bombifrons. The sequence continues at coordinate 106,131,518 of NC_071089.1, forward strand.
TACTTTATTAAAAATAAATTAGCAATGTCTTATAAATCAATACCAGGCTTTAGTTATTTGTAAATATAAAAAAGTAATATCCTACAGCAATATTTATGCTGTTTTTTTAATGTTTATATCCAATGGACAATTAAAATGAGGTTACCTGTATAGATAAATTGAGTACTTCTACATATCCTTTACAATAACTGATTAAGTGGCTGTCTGACATTTAACAGGGTGTGATAAGACTGGTCCCTGGAGAACGAACTACATTTAAATGTTTTCTGCCAGCTTTTTGATAGGATAAGTTTGATGGCCACAGTTTTATGTTTATGAATTAAAGTGTTGCAGGCTGTATAAGGATACGTTCATTACCAACATCTGCACCATTATATCTTTCAAGCAATGTGTAATCCAATGAAATGCCACAGGGATTCCATTTTATTTATGATGAATTATTGTAAGAGAGGAACTTGGACCTGAGAAACACATTATAGACCAGTAAATGTTTGTTTTTTTCCCCTGGATCTTATATCACTGTTGCAAATTATAGCAAATATATATTTAAAATGTTAAATTATTTAATAAAATGCATACAACACTTTAACAGGGTCACCGTACCCAAGGCTGGGTACCCCTGTTTAAGGGCTGAGGAATCACCAGTCAGTCCCTCGTATGGATAGCCCCTGCTATCCACGGATCAGTCAGACCACCATTTGTAGTAAAACAAGAACTGCCTTTATTACAAAACACACAGAATTTATATATAATCTCAATTCAATCTGCACCGAACCCAACCCCCAATCCCATTAATCCCATCCCATCACAAATCCCATTCGTATACAGGGGATGTATCAGGTGAGGGGATTAAGGAATACAATGGGTTCCCCCACCTGTGTTAACCCCCTTTGTAGTGCGGGTGCCGTCTGGGCAGACAGGGTTATGCTGGCTGATTAAGATTAAGAGCCTCAGCCAGGTTACAAGATTGTCCCTTTGAAGGCTGGAGCTGCAGCCACATTCAGGCTCTGGGCCGGTTATAAAATAAAACACATTATAAAATATTACCAGGTCACGGTATCACGAACTGGACACAACAAGCGCCCCGTGACCCGGCTAAACTTAACACGAAAAGAAGTTCCTGGGATCATAGAGTGTAATATTAAGGAGTATATATTAATCAATATGAGGTAAAACAAGGAGAGAGCTAAAAATAATATTCTTTAATGGAGCTAACCCTTTTCAGTAATTCAAATATTTGTGGTGAAATTGCTGGATAGGAGGAATCGATCCACTATATTACAGTAAAAACTGACTTCGGATATGCAACACTCCCTAAAATACCTTCTCAGTAGCATTTATTTTTATTCAGACTCTTAGGTTTTACTTGTATTTTTAAAATATGAGCATGGATAGCTTCCAATAAAATAGAAAGGATTGAAAAGTTAAGAATGGCAGAAGTTTTTGTCACTTTTTGTCAGTGCTTAAATATTTGTAATAAGATCTTCTTTGGAAATACCCTATATATAAAACAGTAAAAACCAGGACACATTCGGTAAATGTAGTAACACCATGCAACATATACTGTATAATAAAATATAAAGAAAACCGATTCAGGTGAAACAGATATAAAACTAATAGAACATATGAAAGGAGAAAGGGTCCCAACAAATCCTACCCAACCTAACAAATTCTACCCAACCTAACAAATTCTACCCAACCTAACAATCCTAAAAAAACTCCCAATCTGGAGTTAGCCAATGTTTTCAAATGTTCCAATGAAGCATCTAGTTGGGGCTTACATTGTGGTCTGAGAATTTCTACCCTTAAGGTATAACCATGAGTGCCCTGCCGTGTGTGGTTGTGGTGGCCCACTTCAGTGCTTATGTTTAAGATTCTACACAATATAGCATCTGTGGGAATACCACAGCACTGCCATAAAGGCATTAGATTAGCTTATTCTGTTGCATTAGTTAATTGTGAATTAATCTACTCCACACCGTGAACTGCACTCATTTCAGTCCTCTTATTCAGTCTTCAGAACGGATAATTATTTTCTAAAGTAAACATGAACAACACATCCCATTAGAAGGAAATGATTCACATATAGCTTAACCTTCCTGATCCATAATTTTGGTTTACAAATTGTTTGTAATGTGTGTAATGTTTTTGTTGGAATGAGGCAAAAATTTAGATTAACTTGGGTGCATAGAGCTCTACTCATTCACTAACCATCTATAGGTGTCCCATAACTGTCTTGAGTTGAGTTAGCAATGACATGACAAATTGAATTACTTGTAAATTAACCAGTGCTGAGAAATTCAGGAAGATTTTACTGCATTAGGTTTTATTGCAAAGGTTGTGATGGATTTTAAATTAACTTCTAATTAGAGCTCTACATTAGGAAGTTGTCTTTAATAAATCTGTTGAAATGTACCCCAATACAGTCCCAAAAGTCCTGTGTCATATTCTGTAGTGCTTGATTACGTAAAATATGTACAAGTCACGTGATCATTTCCTGCTGATCATACCCGTCACTTTCTTTCATTCAAAAGAAGCTATTATTTAGGATTTTCTCTTGGTACTTTGTTTCAGTTAATAAGTAGGTAGAATTAATGAGTTCCAAAAGCATTAAGGAAAAGGTCGGGGGGTGGTCATAAGAGTCATATGGTCATTGTGCAAATATCACTTCATATTTTTGTAACCGTTCTGGTTCATTAGTAGTCATTATTAATTTACCAAAGCCACGAGAGGGACTTCAAGCTTTCACCATAGTACATTAAGCCTGCTTTTTAATTTTTTTAGCAATAAAGAGAAGAAAGGGGGATTTCTCATACAATGAGTACATGTGCGTACATTTCCTAGCTTCCCCAAGATGTCTTGAATTGAGTTCCCAATAGTTATTCACATTTAAGCATTATATTCTTCTTAATGATTTTGATAATTAAGGTCTTTTTTATATTTATCCATTAAAAATCTTTATCTCTTTAGTGATTATTTAACTAATATGTTTTAGCTTTTGTCAAAGAAATATTATTTTTAACCGGATAAGGTTTTATTTTTGACTAAGGACTAAGCTTTGAAAAGATTTTGGTACTGTAATACATTCTATCAATAAATACTTTTATTTTTTGGGATACCACAATAGTTTAAACCCAATATTGAGTTGTCAACATTTGTATGTTTTTTTTTTTTAAATTAAGATATATAAAAGCAAATTATGTGTAACCATGACTACTCATCTTATTGAGGTTTTTCCTTTGTTATACTCAGAATAATATGATAATTATTCCTTATGGAAATATTTCAAGTTGTTAACTGCAAGTGTAGCCTGCAGATACAATGCCACATCTGCTTCGGATGACTCGTCTAACAGACTAGAGTACAAGCTATAAGAAGTAATAAAACCAGTGTTTCCTGATATGTAGTTAAAGCTTTTTTTTAATATGTTTATTATTTTCTACACTTGTAAAAATGTCAGAGTACAGACTCATGATGAAATCTAAATTAAATTTGTATAAGATTATGCATTTACAATTTCAACATTTTCCTTAAATTCCAGGAAGCAAGTCGTAAGGTCCTAAAAATCTCACATATATAATTCCTTTTGTAATGAGAAAATAAAATACGGTTTCCCTTAACAATATGTCCCTGGGCTATCCCTGTCTATACATTTCAGATCAAAACATATGCATTTCACAATAATTTTATGTAACAAGATTTTATGTCATAAGATATGCAACTAATATAGACGTATGGGTGGATATCTATCAGCTCAAGTAACTTATGGGAACTAAAGATTAGAAAAGGTAACTTTTAATGCAAATATTTTTTTCTGTACATTGAGCATAAAATCTTGTTGGCTTCTTTATCCTGACACCACCCCTAGTTAACCCCTTCAATCCCAGGGGTTTTTGGTACCTCAAAGCCTGGAGCAATTTTGCAATTTTTGTCGGTTCAGCGATGATTCTCTTTTCCTGCGAATAGCGTACCCATATAAACTATATATTGTTTTTTCAAGACGAGATAGAGGTTTCTTTTGATACCATAGTTGGATGATTAGCTGAAAATTTAGAATTAGAAATTTAGTAAAAACTAGCAAAAATTAGAAAAAATCCTGAATCCTCACAAAATTCCATCCAGATTTATCAATTCAGGTGTCCTGATTTCAGAAATACCTAATTTATATAGATTTTCTAAATTTTCCCAGCACATATAGGCAACATACTATGAGGTGTACATTACTTTATACAAAGCCGTTAAATTTTTACATTAGGTATGATGGGACTGCAACTCTAATTTTAAACAAATAAAACAAAAACACCCACAAAGGTATATATTTCTGTAAAGCAGACAATCCAGGCTATCCTATCAGGGGTATTTGGGCACTCTACATGCAGATATTTGGCCACGGCCACCAATCACTGTCAAATTAGTTCCTGCACCACAGAAATTAGTTCCTGCACTTTTTTCACCAACGCGTCTTAGTATTTTGTAGTATTCTTAGGATTTTTTGTACAGGGTATGTGTTACGGCAGAGAAATCTATCCTAAATTGTTCAGCCGCCTCTCCTGATTACGGACCCTGCAGGGATACCCTGTCCTCCTTTGAACTTCCAGGTCTAGACAGACCCTGCTGGGCTACCTGATCCTCCCGTGAACTTCCAGGTCACGTCAGTAGTGGCGTGACCTGGAAGGGAAAGCCTGATCGCGCGATCGGGCATTTCCAGCTGTAACAGTTTACCGGCATTCGTGACCTTCCAGGTCACGTCAGTAGTGACGTGACCTGGAAGGGAAAGCCCGATCGCGCCGGAAGCTGTTACAGGAGATCGGGCAGCAGAAAGCCAGCGACGCTGGCTTCTGCTGTCAGGGGGGAGTCCAGGCTGTCAAACGACAGCCTGATCTCCCATGCAGCGGCAGGGATGTGTCCCTGACGCTGCACAAAGGGCTAGACGTACCGGTACGTCCATAGGGGTTTCTTAGTGGGCGTTTTTTGGACGTCCCGGTACGTCTATAGGGGATTGAAGGGGTTAATTTTTTTTATTCTTCAGCATGCAAATCAGAAATATTTCCAATTTCTATTTGTCCATAAGATTTTTGTCCTTTATTTTTGTGTACAAGATGGTCTATTTAAACTGCCACATGCAATTTTGTCATTTAGATACCATGTACATAAGTTATATACATTTAATTCAATATGCTTTTTGTGTAATATATTGTGATAAAAAACCGAAAACAAAAGTTGTGCTTTGTTTTGAAGATTATGTTGCTGAATTGCAAGAGTGGTCTGATGCACTTTTTGTCTAAAATCTTAAATAGCTTAAATTGAAATTAAAAAAATAGGCTTCTATAGGTACAGTGCAAGTTGTTTATAAATACAACTAGAAAATGAGCCCTGAGTGGGTTAACCCTAATTTTTGCTACAGTTATTAATGATTTATGTGAATATTTATAGAAACAATGTTTCAGAATTATAAATGAGCACAATTCCAATAGGAAGTGGAAACCACACAATTCTTTATGGGGTTAGTTTAATTTACTGAGAACGTAACATTTCAAATATTTTAAAGGTTCTGGTCTATACTAATTGATCCGTTTAATTTAACCAAAATGACTATGTCAGCAGAGCAACTGATTTATTGAGATGAAAGTCCTGAACAGAGAAGAGCAGAGATCTCTTGAGCTCGAAAAAATAAATAATGATATATAGGAGCAGGTTCAGTGAATCACTCAACCTTTCACACTTACTGTAACTAGATGAAATGTTAGTTACTTTAAGACCTACATGAGCATGCAATAAAATTGTTTGGTTGATGTAGAAGATGTATTTATTTTGGAAAGTGAAAATCAGTTTAGATATAAAAACTACTAAGCTCCCACTTTCTTTATGTATAACTGGTGACGTTTAAATGCCGGAAATCGAAATAAAAGTTATGTGAATCTCATTTATTCCATATCCTTTTTTAATTATATATCTTTACAGTATGATATTCTCTTAGCTGCAAATAAAAAAGACCAAGTTAGCCAAGTCAGTCCAGCCTTTAGGATGAAGGGTGAGATGCTGTGAAGTATGGGGCCTGTTCAAAGACAAATATGTAACCTTCCACAGTTATATGCAATAAGGCCCGGACCGGCCACCTGGCACACTAATCAAATGCCCTGTAAGCCACTGGCTGATATCACTCAATATTTACTCATATATTTTACTCCATCGGCAGATTGTGTGTCCTGCAGTGCTAGATTTTCCCGGGCAATGGCATCCAGCCATCAGCCACACTTATGTCATTTGGTGTCCGCCAGCCTTAAATTGGCGTGACCGCCTTGTATGTAATTACATTGAGTAATGATATTGATGTCTCAAATCTGTCAAATAACAGAAATCATAGATGACAGATAGGTACTATTTGGCCTATATAGTTTAACCATTTTTCCTGCTTTACAGTATACACCTCAAACCTTATCTGGTCCTTGGTGTTGTTTCATATTTAGGATAGTCTATGCCTATCCCATGCACTGTATTAACCTCTGAAATATCCCCCTTGAAATATGTTTCATATTTTTTGAATCTATATATTTATAGTTTTCATAAATACCATCTCCCTGTTCTTTTATGCTGCAAATCAATCACCATTTTAGTTGCTTTTCTCTGAACTTTCTCCAGAGTTTCTATGTGAGGTCTGACTAGAGACATGTTAAGTGGCAGAACCACCTTCCTCTTCCTCCTATTAATGCCTCTGGGTACACAACCCTGCTTTTCAACTGCTTTGTGAGGTGGAATGGTTAAGAATTGTAACATCATTTCTAGGAATCCAAAACATATCTCACATTTGCAATTAATTATAAATTATAATCTCTATGTAGCCACACATATATATAGGCATAAGTGATGTAGCATCAGTAGAAGTGCTCTCTTACCATTGGCTTTAACCACTCTTTAAGGTTATTGCTTAAATAGCTTGAGAAGTGAACTCTAAAAAGCACCTCTTTTGAATCATCAATTCAGAAACGGCTGAGAAACTGTGAGAATGCAGGGAAAAAAAACGAAATAAAAAACTCAGCTCTCTGAATAGTCTGAGAAGCCTGAAACCAAACACATCTCACTGCAGACATGTGGAATACCGTAATTCTACCTCAAGCAAGAGTTCCAGGGAGTCTAACAAAAAATCACTCCTGCCACTGATTGGCAGCCAAGATTGCTTGATAACTGCAAAAAGGAGGCAGTGGTTTACTGCTACTATGGAGCTGCAGCTTTTCCCTTAAAGTAAGTACTTAAAAAAAAAAATATCATCATACAGGGTTAAAAAGAAACAAATTTATAAAGCTCTTACTTATAAAAATTCTCTACAGACAATATAAATAGAGATATTAGTAATGACCAAAAAACGAGGAAAACAACTAAGAGCACAAAAGACAATGTGAATGACTGAGGAAAGGGCGAACAAAAAAAGCCCCAAAATGTTACAAGTGATAGAGAATGAAATAACACACAAATCATAGACACAACACAAAATAAATGTTAAATATACTGGTCCCAGAAATTTCTGTTAAATTTTCGAAACATTTTTTACACTTTGGTGTACCAGTTCTCATCCCAGTACCTGCTCTAAATCATGCAATAAAGTATTCAATTACATTTACAAATCAAAGTAGGGGATAACTGTACAGAAGATGAACGACTGCTGGAGGAAAATACTTTCACAAATACTAAAACTCTCTGCAAAAGTGCCAGAGAGAAGATACCTGTTATCAAAATGGCAAAAATCCCTATTACGTTAAACACAGCCATATTCAAAGAGGGCCAAAAAAGCACTTAACTCTGTCTGCCATGTTTGCATTGAGACATGTTTCAGCCAGTTTTGGAACATCAGTTAGTACATCAAGTGAATTTTTTTCCTGTTTATTTCTGTGTGATCTTGGGTTTCCCTCTCCAAAGTTCAGAGTAAACAGGAAGATTTTTAAGAGAACACATAAGGAACAGTTTTATGATTCCATGGGACAAAAGGAAGACTTGTCATTTAATCCACTGGGTGACGTTTAATGATTGTACTTTTGGGGGCATGACAGGTACATTTACTTGTCACCGGAACGGTAAAGTTATATTCTGTCACTAGAACCTGGAAGTGGAGCTAGATCCACAGATAAAGCATGTTCTCTAATTTCCAACACGTGCAAATTTTCCTTAGGTGTGGGGCAAGTGTAGATTTTCTGGGTTCGGGCTTGACTGGAGCACCCATCTCTATTAGCAGCACTTTCTATGTATGCCAGGGACCTTGCAGAATCTAGGGATTGAGTGAAGAGTAATTATTATTATTATTTATTGTTTTATATAGCACCATCAAATTCTGTAGCGCTGTACAATGGGTAGACAGGACATAAGTAGTAACATAACAATTTGACTTACAGAAACAAGAGGTGAGGAGGGCCCTGCTCAAAAAAATCTAGAGAGTTAAGTCAGGATTTCAATTTGAGGTGTTTGACAGGAAATGAACTTACCCCAAACACCACTTCTAGGATGGTTATTTAACACCTCAATACACCAATGGAAATGCATGACACTGTTTCGCTATGTAGCCATCATAATATTAGAAAACATTTTTTTTGTTAAATGACTGCAAAATAAAATCAATGAAGAAAAAATAACCCCAAGTGAAACTATTGGGCGCAACCACTTTTATGTATTGCTCATGACCTTATCTGAAAAAGAAATTGAATTGTAGACATAAAACACTATTGTCATTGGTGGACACAAATATTATTTTAAACAGAGAAAGGCAAAATAATCAAGGCCGGCCGAAGACATAATGCCGCCTGGGGCGAAGTTTAAAATGCCGCCCCCCCCATTATCTACCCTTCCTCTCCCTCCCTATTATCTACCCTGCCCCCCCCCTTTATACTTAAAAAAAAGTCTCCCTGCTCAGTCTCGGTGCCAGCTTGTAATGCTGACCACCGGAAATGACGTCATCTTCCGGCGCTCAGCATTACAAGCCGGCACCGAGACCGAGCTAGAGGGCTCCCAGAGGAGGGAGAGGGGTGCCGAGTGGGTAAGTGAAAACCACTCGACGCCCCTGTCTCTCCTCCGCTTTAAAAAAAAAAAAAAGGGCTTGGGGCGGCAAAATGCCACCCCTTCAAAAGTGCCGCCTGGGGTAATTGCCCCACTCTGCTCCATGGTAGGGCCGGCCCTGAAGATAATCAATACATTGCCTTATTACCTCAAGGTATTTAATCTACCCATGCAAGGGGTAATTTTGATGTAATTTGCACAAACCACACCCAATTTTGTGGTTATTCTTATGTAAAGCTATTTTTTGTATTACATAAATACAAAAATAACTGATCCTTGAGTTTATTTTATTTATGTTTATTTTATAAATTCAAAGGCAAATACTTAATACCAAAGTGACTATTCTTTAGGTAAATTAAGTTTGACTTGACTTTTTATAATTCTTATGTAATTGAAAGCTTTAACCAGAGAAAAGATAACATGTCATGATTTTTTAATATACCTTAGAGGTATTTTAAATATTAATAGGGTATTCCCCATCAGTAGAGTTTACTTCTATTGGGTTGGAAAGTAAAAAGGGATTTCCATTCCAGGTATTTATAAATACAGCATGACTAAGTTAAGTCATATGTATTATTTAGCCTATAAAACATTGTGTAAAAAACTTTTTTTGCATTTAGATGCATGGATAAACAAATAGGGTTTTTGAACTGGCAGCTAACTGAACTTCTCTGAAGAGGTTACGTACTGAATGTTTTAGTAGTGCTCCAAAATGTGCAATCTGCTTTGTATGAATACTGAAAAGTTCAATGGAAATGTTAAAGTGGTTGAGTGATTTATTTATCCTGTGCTACTGGTAGAATGGCCTAACTTGTAGTTTTTTTTTCTTCTCTAATGTCTAAAGTCAGTCGAGCCGGTACCTGGACAGCTTTCCATTTTATCTAGGGCTCCAAATGGGCAATGGGCATGGTGTAAATCATATAGTAATCCACATGGATCCTTTCAAGGACAGGAAAGGAGTTTGCTATATACCAGAGGCTGAGGGCTTTTTTGTGCAGTTGTGTTGATATGACTGAGAAATATTGCAAATGACTGTATGTGAAATTCCATGTCCTCTTTTCTTTGCTCATCTCTGGAAACATTGGCAAACCCAGGGAGGGGGGAAACGGGGCAATTGCTCCTGGAGTGGGGATAAAGAGGTAAGACCCGGCACCTGGACTTAGCACTTTATCTCCCTAAGTTCCAGGAAGAGGTAGGATCATGCAGTGTCACATTGCATGATCCCTTTGGGGTAGCTTGGCAGCCTGCAGGGCGAAGGCCTGGGTATGTTAGTGTTTTTGGGTATGTATGTGTGCCTGCCTGGGTTTATTACTGTGTTTGGGTATGTTTGTTAGTGTTTGCTTCGGAATGCATATTAGTGTCTGTCTGGGTATGCATATTAGTGCCTGGGTATGTTAGTTTGTCTGGGTATGTATGTGTATATGCCTGGGTATTTTAGTGTGTCTGGGTATGTATGTTAGTGTCTGCCTGGGTATGTTAGTGTGTGTCTGCCTGCATTTTAGTGTGTGTAGGTCTGTATGTGCGATTCTGAATATGTATGTGTGTGGGTAGGTATTTGTCGGGACGAGCAGGGTGGAGAACAAGGAGGCCAATAGGTATACCAGGGAGTCCATAATTCAAGGCCAAAGGCAAAAGCGGAGGTTAGGTAGGTGAGTCAAGATCAGGACAGGCAGCAGAGGTGCAATATGGGAGACGAGCCGAGTCAGGATTGGAGAGATACACAGAGTTCAATAAAAAAGCAAAGGTTGGATGCCAGGAAGTCATTTAAGTAGATTAGGTAGGTCACAGGGGAATTGGGACTGAGTAGAACACAGCCAGCTAGTCAGCTTAATAACTAAGCACCTAATGAAGGGTGTGCTGAGTTTTATTAGGGGCTATCAAGTAGGCTATCAAGCTCCTCCCTCCGGCTTTAGAGTGATCCTGCCTCCTCCATAGTTCACTATGCAATCCCCTAAGGGATTACCAGCCTCTTTCCCTGCCTCTCCCACCAATGTAGCAGCGTCTACGGATGTCAGGACACACACCCCTGCTGTCTCTAACAAGGAAGCACTCGCACTGCGGATCTCGGCACTCGTTTTACTGGAGGCTGGGGATGCGGCCTAACTCGCAGTAGCACGACGTGTGGCGTAGGCAGCAGGGGGGAAAACGGATTGTCTCCGGAGCGTCCTTGGAGTGGGCCTGAGAGCCTGACAGTACCGTATTTGTTTGATTATAAGACAAGTTTTTTTCCAGAGCTAATGCTCTGAAAAATACCCCTCATCTTATAACCGGGGTCGTCTTATAATCAGACCTCAAATAGGTCTGACTATGAGACTAAGATCCAGATCCCCTGCATCTTAGTCTCATAATCAACTCGCCACTCCCATTATCCTTCAAACTTCTCCAGGGAACTCCTCTGCCATCAGCAAAGAAAATGTATCCTGCAAAAGAGGGGAAAGGGGAAAGAAAACACCAGCCAACAAGGAAACACCGTCCTGTAGTGCTGGCAGGGTCATGTCCCCCTTACGCCAATGACTCCAGGGTTTCTTTCTCGCTCAGTAACCTATGCTTAGTTGTTAGGTTTACTCCCTGGTTTCTTTGTGTTTCCTGTTTGAGTGTTTATTGTGACTTCATGAAGTTTTTTCCCTTGACTGTTGTGCTTTGTCCTGGCTTTCTTTCTCACTTATAAAAATGTCTCTACCAGCCATGACCCCAGACCGTCTGACCTCTGTGTTTGCTGTGCCTCTTCTGTTACAAAATGCTGGTTTCCTCACCAATTGTCATTTGGCTTTCTTAGATAATCATTACAATAATTTACTGGCCAAATACTGGCATACTTTTAATTAGCTAACTGCAGCTAGTGCACAGTGATTGATAGGTATACCATAATATCATAAACCTTTGGAGAATGGGGAGTTTTTCATAGGCTAATAACTGGAGTTTTTTGTCATTTTTACAACATGTTTATTAAACCAACATTTTCCTTTTCCATATTTTCCATGTACAAGTTTTACACTGTTTTATTCAAGACAAGTAGGGCCTTCTTTTAAAATGATATAAAAACATAATAATCAGTGCTAGTATGTAAAAAAAACCAATGCTGAGCAATTTAAAATAAAAACATAATAGAAAAAGTAAAAAAAGACCAGTAAACTATAAAAAAAACCTCTTCCTCATGTGTCGTCCATTTGGCCAGGATAAACACACATAAATTAAGGACATCTCGCATGGACCCTTTCTGTTTCCTTCATCAGCTGTGGCACCACACCGAGGTAATTCTTTATGGCCGTGCTAATGAAGTCTGTTCCTCCATAGACTTTTATTATTCAGGGAGTCTGGCTGGATGATTAAGAGCAATTCTATTGTTTACCACAAAGCAGTATTTGCGTTTTTTTCTAGTAGATAAAATAAGAGAGCTAGACACAACACAAAAGATTAATATGCAGCTGCCTAAAACATTTGAATATGCAAAAAGTATACATGTTTTTAAAAAGAAAACAGGACAATATCATTGAAAACATATTCTTAATCTGATACTAGTAATACAAAATGGTGAGAATAATTGCCAGAAACTGAAAAAGCACCAAGACACCGGCATTTAATGAAATAATCAGCACTCAAATGTGGGAACGTTGGGCAAGAATATATTCCACAAATTAAGCAGACATCAGAAATCTTGGTAGGATACAACTTTTAGTGTTCCCACTACAACTTTTCCTCTCCCCACTCTTTTTTTCTTTCAGGCTTCTTGTTTGTCTTGTTCTATACTCAGCTGTATTACCTAGAGGAAAGAGTGCGTTCAGTGGAGAGTCATAGGAGAAATTATTTCACTCAGAACATAGGTGGCCGAGCGTTATTAAGCAGAGAATGGAATATGCTTGTTCAGTATATTTCTACATTTACTAAGTGTATAGGTGTCCCACTGTTATGTATGCTTATGGCTATCGCTAACTTGAATACTGTTGAACCCCTTAAGCTGTCCCATGAAGATTGGACCATGTTTTCATTTCATCCCACTCAGGGGCGTAACTAGACGCCTCAGGGCCCGGGTGCGAGAATCTGCTAAGGGCCCCCCCACCCCCTCACCACTTCCTCTCACTGATTTCTGGGCCTAGAAAGTTTTGCGACTACAAATTCAGGATTCCCTAGATTTATTCTAGGGATGAACTAAAATGAAAATTCTGGACCAAAACATTCAGGGTTCACTTAGCCAAAACCGAAAATGACCCCCACCTTTAAAAATAATAATAAAAACTCACATTTTTAATAAAAGTAGGTAACACACAATTGGACAAAATTAGCAATATGACTTGGCATTAAATGCTGGTACCTAGGCATGATGGGACTGTGCTCGCTGTGATTGCTGTTAGCAATCACACTTCTATCATGCCAAGTCAACCAGTACATGCTGGTACAGGGTGGCTGTAAGTGATGTGCAGACCCCATACTGCTGGCAGCATCACTACACAAGGGGGGCAGCTAGCTAGGTTTCAGCATGTACTGGCTGACTTGGCATGATAGGAGTATGATTGCTAACAGTAGTCACAGTCCCATCATGCCTAGGTTCCAGCACTTACACATCCATCCAGTAAATGCTGGAACCTAGGCATGATGGGACTGTGATTGCTGTTAGCAATCATACTCCTATCATGCCAAGTCAGCCAATACACGCTGGTACAGGGTGGCTGTAAGTGATGTGCAGACCCCATACTGCTGGCAGCCTCAATACACAAGGGGGGCAGCTAGCCAGGTTTCAGCATGTACTGGCTGACTTGGCATGATAGGAGTGTGATTGCTAACAGCAATCACAGTCCCATCATGCCTAGGTTCCAGCACTTACACATCCATCCAGTAAATGATGGCGCCTAGGCATTATGGGACTGTGATTGCTGTTCGCAATCACACTCCTATCATGCCAAGTCAGCCAGTACATGCTGGTACAGGGTGGCTGTAAGTGCAGACCCCATACTGCTGGCAGCATCACTACACAAGGGGGGCAGCTGGCCAGGTTTCAGCATGTACTGGCTGACTTGGCATGATAGGAGTGTGATTGCTAACAGCAATCACAGTCCCATCATGCCTAGGTTCCAGCACTTACACATCCATGCTATCACATACACACACACACTCATTTATTCATATAATCATTCATTCACAGATTCATTCCCTCAATCACACACACACTCATTCAAACACCCTCCCCACCCCCTTACCTGCACTGCAGCTCCTCGATGCCGCTCACAGACTTCAGCAGGGGGCGCGGCCTCCCTCTGCCTTCTCTGCTAAAGCACAGAGGAAGTAGGATGTCACGTGAACTCCGCTTCCTCTGTGCAGTCCAGAAGACCCTCCCACAAGTAAGTAGCAGGGCTTGAGGTGCGGCTCGCGTAAGATCGGTTGCCCTGGCTGCCGATCTTACGCGGGCCGCACCTCGAGGTCTCGCGTGCCGCATTTGGCCCGCGGGCCGCATGTTGGACGCCCCTGCCCGATTTCGGGCGGCCCCTTGGCTTGGGCCCCCCTGCCGCCGGGGCCCGGTCGCAGTCGCGACCCCTGCGACCCCGGTAGTTCCGCCACTGATCCCACTCCTGTAGTTTGGAGTCCCGAAGGCCCCCATATGATGTACATATTGAAGTAACAAAATCCATTTAATATCTTTCAAATACTATATGCATAACTTTGGACATTGTAGGTAGTTTTAAATATTATTTGAAGCCATCAGTTTTAGTGCTGAACATTTATTTGCAGTTTCTTAAGTGAATATTTGTTTTCTTCATGTTCCCATGTCGAGTTGTGGTTACTGAGTGAACATCATAGAGTACCAAACCTTGCAATTCCCTGGGTTTCATTGGTTTAAAAATGTTGCATTTAATCAATGTCAATTCCACTTGGAGCTTTTGCACTCAGCAATGACTACTACAGGGAGACACATAAAACAAATCATTATTATGCTATAAAGCCTGCTCATTAAGTAACAATGTAGATTTTTTACTGGTACTAATTATAATATGATGGCTATGTATTGGAGTTTATTTAAAAGCAGTAATTATAATGTAATAAATTAATACTTGATTTTTACGATAAGGAATACATTACTTCTACATAAACATAAAGTGCATTTCAAAAAATTATATATATATATATATATATATATATATATACATACGTATATATATATACACACTATATATATACACACATACATACATAGTATAGTACTGTGCAACATGTTAATTACTTACTTTTGTTTTTTTTAAGTGAGTGAACAGAAGAAAAATCTAAACTAAATCAATATTTGGTGGGATCACTTGTTGCCTTCAAAACAGCATCAATTCTATGTACACCTGCACACAATCTGGGATTTTGTAAGTATATTGTTAGGTATGATTAAACAATTATACCCAACAAGTGCTAATAAATCATCAATTTAATATGTAGGTTGAAACACAACCATTAACTGAAACAGAAATAGCTGTGTAATGAAACTGGGTGACAAACATCCAAACTAGCAAGGTACCCCAATGCAACACTGAGCAAACACAATGTAGTTATAATACATCAGGAAAGTCTTTCCCAGACAGAAATCTCAAGGCAGACATTGGTTTCCAGATGTTCTGTCCATGCTTCTTTGAAGAAGCACAAATAAACAGGCAATGATGAGGACCATAGATGCAATAATCGGCCCAGGAAGCTTAGCATAACAGACTAAAGACACATCATGCTTACTTCCCTGGTACATCTACTGTCCTCCGATGTGGAAACAAGGCCACGCTACTCAACTATTCACAAAAACACAGGGACTGGGGGTGTAGAAAAAGGGCATCATGTGCTCTGGACTGATGAGTCAGAAGTATTTGGTTGTAGTGGAAGGCAGTTTGTTTGCCATATGCCTGGAGAGCGGTACAAGAATGATTGTTAGCAGGCAGCAACGAAGCATGGTGGGGTTTCTTGAATGTTTGAGGCTGAATTTCTTCAAATGGAGTTGGGAATTTGGTTAGAATTAAGGGCTTCCTCAATGCTAAGAAGTACAAGCAGATACTTATCCATCACGTGATTCTATCAGGGAGGCACCTGATTGGCCCCAAATTTATTATGAAACATTACAATGGCCTAAATATACAGCCAAATTCACTGAAGAACTATCTTCAGTGTAAACAAGAACAAGGAGCCCTGGAAGTGATTGTATGGCTCCCACAGGTCTCAACATCACCAAGTCTGTCTGGGATTACAGAGAGAAGCAACTGCTGCTGGCTAACTCCACAGAAGAACTGTGGTTAGTTTCCCAAGATGTCTGGAACAACCTAAAAAACTGTGTGCAAGTGTACCTAGAAGAACTGATGCTGTTTTTGAAGGCAATGGGTGATCACACCCAGGCCCGGACTGGCCATCGGGTGGGCCGGGCCGCGGCAGGGCCGGATTGATTTAGGGGCTGATGGAGCTGCAGCTCCAGGCCCCTACCTTAAAATAGGCCCAGTCAGGACCGGACTGACTGGGCCTATGCGGCCTCTGCGGCCGCATTAACGCAGGGCATAAGGGGCACCTGTCCCTTAAGCCCGCCGCAGCTGCGACCGGGTCCGCCACTCTAAGGGGCCGGGAAGCCCCCACCAGGGCCGGCCTTATGGGTGTGCGGCCGCACAGGGTTTAATTAAAAAATCGGGGTTTTTTTTTTTTACTTTATTTAACATCAGCCCCTAAGTCAATCCGTCGCAGTTGCTGCTTGCTCCGGCAACAAGGTAAGTAGGGTGTGGGAGGGGGGAGAAATGGGGAGAGGGGATAGATAGTGAGAGGGGGTACATATTGAGAAGTGGGGAAGAGGGTACATAGTTAAAAGGGGGAACATAGTGAGAAGGGGCAGATAAGATGGGGATAGGGGGTAGTGTGAATGCGTATGAGAATGAATGAATAAATGTGTGGATGAATTGTGTGAATGCGGATGACAATTAATGAATTCATGTGTGGATGAATTGCTTGAATGATTTGTGAGACTGCATTAATGAATGTGTTAATGATTTGTGTGAATGAGTGAGTAAATACAAAGATGGTACATGAAGGGTGGGCTTTAACAATAAATAAATAAATAAAAATAGGCTGCTCAGGCTTAAATGCCCGGGCCTATTTTTTGTCCCAGTCCAGGGCTGATCACACCAAATATTTGTATATATAATTTGTATTAAATTTTGAAAATAAACTATAAAAAAGGAAGTTTCACATCTGCCAGAAATCTTAACACAGTACTGTATATATATATATATATATATATATATATATATATATATATACTGTCTATGTAGTGTTAAGTATATTGTTTTTGTAAAAATATTCTGGCATTGCATGAGTTTCAGAACATTTTGCTTAAAATGTCCTGGAATGTAGCAACTTTGACATTTATTGATGACCTCAACGAATTAATTGCGTTTGAACTTTTGTGAATATTACATTCTAATGGTTCCCCCTGGAGGAATATTTTGTGAATAAGTCTCACACCCATAAATAAAAAATGACACTTAAATGTAATATTATGAAGAATATTGTGACAGGTAATAGAATACAAAGATTAGAGATATTTATGGAAAGGCTATAATATTTTTATGCAGTGCGTCAACTCTGATGTTTTTTCCTCCTCGTTGAGGCTTTGTGATGTCATAAGAAGGTTTCTCTCCTTATTAGATTCAGGTGAAAAATTAACTCACTTTATAGTCAGTTGATCTATCCTATGTTGTTACTGTTGTCACTACTTAACCTGTATAATATAAATGAGGGCAGGAAAAATCCCGCATTCATAGCGTCCATTCTGTATTTACAAAATGCATGCATTATTTACATTACATCTTACACTATCAACAGTCTTCACATTTAACTCTTGGCACCTATAGACAATCTGTGGCATTCCAAAATAATTTTTTATAAGGCTTCCCAGTTAGATATCAGCTAATATAACCATTAATTCATGACTGTACCTTGTGTTTTATCTCCGTGTAAACATATTGACCACTATGAAGAAAGTAAAGAATCGCCTCTCCCACTATCTCTGCTCTCCCTGCTATCCTTTCTGTGACAAACTTGCCCTTCTGACCCTTGGACTGCCTATTGGATTACCCCTTTGCCTGCCGCCTGACTTGCTGACCCCTGGATTGACTGCTGGATTAACCCTTTGCCTGCTGCCTGCATTTTGACCCAAGGTCTTTTCTTAGATTTGCCTTGTGCCTCTCCTTCCTATTGGCCTCTGCAGTGTATTCCTGCTCAACGCCTTTGTTATACCTGTTTATATCTGCATCTTCCTGATCTTCATTCTCCCCTCCTTTCTTTCTTTTTTCGTCTCTTTTTTGTTTTCATCCGCATCTCTGCTGACATAACCTCCTGTCAAACTTCTGCCAAAATGGTGGCGCTTTCGGTGATGTCCTCTCCCCCAATCCTCCAATCAGGGTAGAGGACATCATCAGAAGCTCCATTATTTTGGTAGAAGTTAACACAAAGTTATCTTATCTGATATCCTCTCCCTGGATCCCCCATGGTGGACGTTGACACAGGGTTATCTCAGGGCAAAATGGTGGTGCTTCCGTTGACATCCTCTACCCCCACCCTCCATTTGTGGGAGAGGACTTCAATGGAAGCTCTGTCATTTTGGTGAAAGCTCGCAAGGAGGTGATGAAGAGATGTGGGACATGGAAGCAGAGCTGTGAGACACAGAAGTGGAAGTGGGAGTGAAATTTGGAAGAAAAATATGAGCTTTTTTCATCTGTTTTTGGGGGTCTGGCCTTGTTTTCAGAGGTTTTTAGGAATTTGCAATTCAGACAAATCGGAATGCACAAGTCTAGTGTTTATCAAACTTAAATACATACCAGCACTCAACAGGTTACGTGCCCCATAACTAATAGCTTAAACTTGGATTGTGTCTGTGTTTTAGATTGTTGAACCAATATAAACATATTCCATATATACATCTCGTGTGCTTCAAATAACTCTCTGCATGTAGACGGTCATTTCGGTTTTACAACACTTTTGAATTTTACCATAGAGCCTAGCAACACATTATTTAGAAACTTAGCAAAGCCCCTGACTGACACATCTATTCTTCTTCAGTTATAATATATCTTATGTCCTCTTACTTGAGATGTATGTTCATGTAGTAACACTTGCAAGCTTAAAGGTGCAAACATAACAATACAATTTTGCTGTATTTTCTTGTTGAAAACATTTTAGCTGGGCCACTGAATCCTGTCTGTCTTCGTTGCTAAGCCTGCCGATCTTTAGGTTCACACAAAACACCTTACTCAATCACAGTTACCGGCCATCACTGTGTAAATGTGGATCCATAAAGCTTTGGTGGGTGGGAGTGGCTGCCGTTGGTCAGACTGTAGTGATGTACTACCTATGGGATGTCTTTGGAGGAATTACAGGAATCTGTTGCTAGGCAACTGTGGTATTTAAATAAACTTTTAAACAGTTTTTATGAGACGAGGAGGATGACAGATAGCTTTCTTTTAGTTCTTTCTATATTATGCAGAACTTATCTGGGGATATTTTAAGAGGTCTCCTGTGACGGAGTGTGTGAGGGAACTGTCTGTCACTGGGGCCCCTGGAGAGGACTGAAAGCAAGCCTGCTACCCACAGATTATGGACCCTGTCTCCCTGCCCTGTTGAGTGGGACTGTTGTCCTCACCCGGGACCCAAACTCCCCAGTCTTCAAGTGCACCCCAGGACTGGTTAGTGGGATAGGGGCCTCTTGCTAGCAACCCTGCATCAACAACTGTAGGAGCGACGGAGCTGTGCTCCCCGACTGAACTGGTTGCAGATCCGGTTGGGGTTTGGCCCCAGTTCAGTCTTCTTTTTAAGGGGAGATATGTGACAGAATGACTTGTCATACCAGACCCCAAGGTACTCAGAGATGGCTCCAGTCTGGCTGTCAAACAAAGATAGCACAGTTAGGAACTCCATTGTTTAACTAATCCCATCAATAGGATTGCTGCCAGGGGAATTGAAGGTTGGGTTAGATACATGTATCTGTTTACTTATGTTAATGCAGTTCTGTGGATATAAAAAATAAAATGTTCGTTCTTGCTGTACTCAATTAAAGTTATGTCTACTTATTGGGTACACATAGCAGGGTTCCAAGGTGTGCATGCTGACTGCTAGTGATTTCGGGGACAACAGGAGGATACATCTGGGTGATCTCTGGGAGTTACTACAGCTCTATTGGTGAACCTGTTACACCTCCTATGTAGAACAGCTCTTTTAAACTGACCAGGTGCTTATAGCATACTCCTTAGGGTAATTATAATGAGTTACAAATATCTTAAACATAGAGCTGGTATATAAAAAAAATGATCATCACACACTTTTAGGCAGCGTTAAGGAATTTTAGGTGACATCCCCTTTAAGACTGGAGAGAGTTGGATCCGCATCTTCAAATGCATAGGTCAAGTGCAACAAAGCCTAAAAGAGTTTTTAGGTTGAAATAAGTTTTAACTTTTTCAGGTGTTGCTTAAGTACTTTCTGACGATGAGAGAAATTTTTTAGCTTTCTGACAATATTCCTCTAGAGAAATGACTCATTCAACAATTACATTGCAGTACTTCCTTCATTTAATGTGCCGGTAGTCACCTTTCCAAATATTGTACAGTGAAGTCAAACCTTTGTGTACACACATCTCGTAAATCCATTTAACCTCAGAGCATTCATTTTAAATGACAAGACTTACTGATTATAACAAATCTTTTTGCTTTATTGAAGATATTGCACTTTTCTACCAATTTTATTTAATTATATTTTGCTCAGGTGGTCCCAAGTACTTTTAACACTTTACAGAACCTATTATCATCAAAATATGTAAAATAAAATGACCCATTTTGAAAGATTATCATTCAACAGGAATAAGTTATTGATAATTAAAGATGCTTATTGTTGTAGTGTTAGGTTTTCCTTTAGACACTGTTCAACTTTTGCCAAAAAATATCTTTAGCCTCATATAATTTATTGACGCCTTTGTGGCACCTCTGCAGTAATCTTGTAGAGAGATGAGGTGTCAAAATCTGTGTAAATCTCTCTGGGGCGAGCGCATATCTGCAGGCATAACCCAGCGAGAACGTCCGACAAAATTGTGGTGCTTGTGGTGAGGTCCTCTTACCAATCAGGGAAGAGGACGTCAGTGAAATTGCTGAGGGCAATATGGCGGCACTTGGGGTGACATGCTCTCCCCTATCCGCCAATCGGTTCCCATCGGGTTATGTCCATGGAAACGCGGACAAAGAAATAAGATAGAAGATTGAAGAATAAAGATAGAAGATGCGGAAGTGGTTGGCAGGAGTGGATGTGGTCAGCAGAGAAAGGTAGGGATACATTTAGAGAGTGTAAGAGTGAACGAGAAAGTGAGTGGGTGCAAGTGTGAGACAGAATGTGAGGGAATGTGGAATTTTTAGATGAAAATGCTGAGCTTTTTGCTTCATTTTCATCCGATTCGTGTGGGGTTTGGCCTAGTTTTCATGGCTTTGTATGAAACAACGAATTTACCAAAATTCTGTAAGTTTGCGATTTGTACGAATCCAACGCCTTTTTTCTACATTCAGCTCCCTTCTCTGTCCTTCCATACCAACACCACAAACCTCTCTCACTGCCCAAGACCTTGTTACCCACTTCAAGGACAAGATCAAAACTATTAGACAAGATCTCACTTTGCACCCCTTCCTGCACCACCCACCATCACTCCCTCTGCTCATCCCATACTAACTGCATTTTCCTGTACAACTGAAGAAGAGATCACCACTCTTCTTTCTTCCTCTCACCCAACAACCTCTTCCCTTGATCCCATCGCACTTCGCAAAATCTCTATGCCCATCCCTTGGTCTATCACTTTCCCACCTATTTAATCTTTCTCTATCATCTGAAAACGTACCAACAATCTTCAAGCATGCACTAATCACACCCATTCTAAAAAATCCTTCCTTTGATCCCACTTATCTGACTCACTACCACCATATCTCTCTGCTTTCTTTTACCTCTCAGTTGCTTGAACGGATTGTGTACAATCGCCTTACTAACTTCCTCTCCTCTAATTCCCGCCTTGACCCTCTACAGTCTAGTTTCAAACCCCTTCACTCTACTGAAACAGCTCTAACAAAAGTCTCCAATTACTTGCTCTCTATCAAAGCAAAAGGTCACTTTTCCATTCTAATACTCTCTGCTGCTTTTAATACTGTTGATCACCACCTTCTTCTTGACTCACATGCTTCTACAGGCTTTCAAGATACAGCTCTCTCCTCATATCTGTCCACCCGTTCTTCTCTGTCAGCTTCTCTGACATCACCCCTTCCACTTTTGGTTGGCATCCCTCAGGGTTCAGTCCTTGGCCAGTGAGATGCAAGTGCTCGCATTCCCGGACTGTGGAGGTTTTATGCTGGCATGGTGCAAGGGCTAATCCACTTTAAAGGGGGGCGGTGGTCGTCCTGCACAAGCCTTTTGGTTTAAGTGCAAGGCCCTCCTTGGGATAAGGATTCCTATTGGTGTCATGGGCTGACAGGCAATGCGGGGATACGGTTTACATGCCAGGTGGTTTACATGCCAGGTGGTGTTATTCATTGATGGTTAGAACTGGTTACTGTTTCAGTTTGGTGTTGGTTGGTGAGAGTGAAGGCTCATGAAGGGTTATTTTTATTTTAAATTGAACCAAGTAAAGTTGTGGTTAGTGTCACAGTGCAGGGATTCAAGCTGGACGACACTGTAGACAAATATTTCCATAGCCGACTGTTAAATTGTTAATAAAGAAATACATTCATTTGTTTAAATATACATGGTATTTGCCTGTTTGTTGGAGTTTTTGGGAGGGGGGTAAAAGGGCTGCCTTTTGGGCCATCCTCCAGTCATTTTCGATTAATGTAGAATTAATAAATTTGTGCCTAGCTGGCTATATTTAAAATGTATATTTTTTAAATGAGTTTTTATTGTGTAAAACCAAGAAAAACAAAACACGCAAAAAGCACCCTTGCATTTTTTTTTAATACTATTACAGAAATGTGTATTTGCTGCCACCCAGTGGAAACACTGTGCAAATAACTGAACTTACTAAGAACGACTGGGAGTGAAAGCACTAATCAACTTTCTATGCTTTGTCTGTGGGAAACCATTCTGGTCTGGATTTAAACGGGACGTGTATTATAAACACTTAACCCAGTGTTCCATATAATCATGTGCAGGGAGAAAACATATGCATACAGCCATTTATAACATTTTGGGGGTATTAAATCGAGAGACTGTGCTCCTCTGGACGATTCCTCTTTGCAGTCGATTCAGGTCAGTGTGATAAAATGCATGTGTAATACAATTAAGAAATGTTATCAGAGAGGAAGTTCCAAATGGAACAAAATACTGAGCATAAAATAAAGTGCTGTATACAGTAACATAGGTTTGCATTGACAAACACCAGATTTTCTCTCATTTTGCTCCAATTAAATGTATTTACCTGCAGACCGAGGGCTGCCATTATCGCTAGTCATATGACATTTTGGTGACTTTCTCTGCCCAATAAACACACTGGTGCAGGTTCTTTGCAGCAATGCTAATGAAGTCCGTTCCTCCACTGACTTTCATTTGTTAGAGTGTCCAACTTGGTGTGACAATATGCCATTCTATTGTTTATCACAGGCAGTATAAAGAAGTCAGTTTTTGTCTAGTAGATTGGTCTGAGATAAGAGAGCTAAAATACATACAAGAGGCTAACAATCTGATACAAGAAATAATAAAAAGAGTTGTTAACATTTAATGTACAATACCTGGAGAGGTGACTCATGTCTTCCTTTGAGTATTTTCACATATTTACTTTTTGGCATGATTCATGTAACCCTTCTTGGCAACGCTATTTAAATGTTGGCACAGTTGCCATTTTTACTTGTTATGCCTCAGAAAACCACCACCACCCCACCAAGTTTGAAAGGAGGAATCCAATGGATACCTCTGCAAGGTGGGGGGGGAAAATGTAATTTTGATGGAGAAACACATTGTTAATATTCAGGCTGATAATTCAAGACACATATGTTTGTTAAACAACTAGAAAAAAACAGAACGTCATGTTTAAAAACACCAAGTTGTATTTAAAATACAAATAAAAATATAAACTTTAAAAACAGTCTGAATTTGCTCCCTTTCAGAACATGTCAATATCCCCATGTCAACATTTGTGTACCAGGAGCTTCTCTGTCACAATGGATATGGGCATCATGTTCTTGTGTAAAGCTGTTTCCGTAAACCTCAATGCACGCAATTACTCAGATTTATTTTGCTTTTTCCTTGCCTCCTTTCTTTTCCGCTGCACCACTTTTAGTTCGGTCATGACTGACAATGTTTTGTATACCCAATGAATCTAAAACAAAAAATGAAAATGATTTACCATTCTAAACATTTCATTGCTCTATTTGACTACTACAAATTATATAATTTTTTGTTTATCTATTTTAGCTTGTCGATTTTAAATCTTCCAACTGATTTTAATATAAGACAAGGAAACACAAAAAGCAATTTAAATGATCATTTACTGAAGGTAAAAAACTAATCAAAACCTATTTCATGTGAAAAAAAAAATATTGCCTCCCTAAACCTAATAACTATTCTACCCTTATCAGCAACAACTGCAATCAAATTATTTCCATAACTGGCAATGGGTCTTTTGGAGGAATTTTTTCTTGGCAGAATTGTTTTAATTCATCCACATTGGAGGGTTTTCAAGCATGAACTGCCTTTTTAAGGGCATCTTACATCTCAATCAGATGTCAGGACTTTGCCTCGACCACTCTAAAACCTTCAGTTTGTTTCTTTGGGCCATTCAGAGGTGGGCTTGCTTGTGTGCTCTTCAGATCATTGTTCTGCTGCATAACACAACCACACTTGAGCTCTAGGTCACAAACTGATGGACGGACATTCTCCTTCAGGATGGTCCAGCAGAATTCATGGTTCCATCAAATATGGCAGGTTGCCCATGTCTTGAAGGAGTAAAGCAGTCCCAGTTTAGCCTACCACCACAGTGTTTGACTTTTGGCATGAAGCTTATTTTGGAGTTTAACTTTTGACTCATCTGTCCAGGGATTATCCCAAATGCCTTGGGGGTCATCGAGATGGTTTTTTTTGTCAAATGTGAGACAAGCCTTTATGTCCTTTTTGGTCAGCAGTGGTTTTCACCTTGCAACTCTCCAATGCATGTCATTTTTGCACAGCCAAATTTTTCTTAGTGGAATCATGAACACTGACAATAACTGAGGCAAGTGAGGCCTGCAGTTCTTTACATGTTAGTCTGGGTCCTTTTATGACATCCGGGATGAGTTGTCCATTCTTGGAATTTCGGTAGGCCTTTTAGCCTACTTAACTTTGGAAGACAGGTTCTATTTACTTAAGGAATGGAATCAAGGGGGCTGGAAGTAATCATGCCTGGGTGTGTAATGACATTGAACACGATTATCAATTACATTTTGAGTAGGGTTGGATAGCTTTTTTCCCTTCTATACACAACATCATCATTTAAAAGCTGGATTTTGTGTTTACTTGGGTTATCTTTGTCTAATAATAAAATTAGTTCGATAATCATGGATTCTTACAAATACATGCAATTAAACCAAAAACAGAAAATAATAAGTCACCACTTTCAATACTTACCACAATGATTATTGCATTACATAGCAATGGTGCTGAAAGTACCAAAGAAATAAACATCCCGGTGGAATCAAAGTATTGCTGTTTTGAAAATGACCTGAAAAATATAAACATTTACACTTTGTATATGTAAAAAAATACAAATACAACCGAAAAACTGCAGAGGTGATGGCAGACAAGTGAAACATTTTAGCAGATGTAGTGAAATTCCATAGATTCGGTAATTTAAATAAGCATAGGACAAGCATAAAGCCCAAGTTTGATATGGGTCAAATGGGGCTTATCTGCCATTAAATTCTACACTTGCGTATAGCATAGACCAGGGTTTACCATATTCCATGGTGCAGGTTGCCATGGTTCCTAAAATGTTACCCCTGGTACCTACATTTTGTGCTCTGTGAATATAAATCTACCAAAAAATAGCTGTTATACACAAAATTATATATTATACACATCTCATTATTGGCTAATTGTACCCAAATTGTTATCTTTTCTAAACAATAAAAACATTACATTAAGCAATGGATCACAACTACAAACGAGGGCCCTACACACACACAGGCGTACGATCTAATGTGGTGCCTGATACACGATACATTTAAGCTTATCAAGAAGTACCTAGGCACATGGTTGCTGGAAGGGTAATATTCAGTACAGCCTTCTACCACAATGAGAAGTCAAAAGCCACTTGACTCTACATAATGTTTTACATATAAACACACTGCAGAATATTCTGTGAAGGGGATGATACAACTCAATTTTTAACAGCCAGGTTAAAAAAATGACCCTAAAACCTTAGTTGCAAATCCTTATAGAAATGTCATTATCTTATCAGGCACTCTTTATGACACATACATATATAATGACAGAGACATAATAAGAGTACCTCCAATTAAAAGCTGCAAATTCATTGATGTATTCTGCACAGCTCACTAATAAAACTGCAAAGAAAATGTATAAATATATTAGTTCTCAAAATGACTGGAACATTCAGTACAAATATTACAGGTCAAGTAAAACAAGCTGAGAGGAATTGCATGACAGGAAATATTAGTGGGCCAAAATCAATGATCTGCAATCAATGTTATTTAAAGGGATGCACCAGCTATCATACCCACGTTAACACATGCATGCATTGGGGGTGTTCTATGCAACCCCCCTTATCCATTTGGCCCTTTCCCTACCCCTCAACTATTTGACCTGCAGGAGATGTGTTCAGTGAGCATGCGCTGAAGATCTCCTACTGACTGCTATGGGACCATGTTTTAGTTCCATTGATTGGAAGCTTCAAGGCAAATATTTGATGGATAGTGCCCCTTTAATCTAACCTACAAGTCTAAGTTGGAAAATGAATTAGAAGCCACATACACACATACACACATATACATACATACACACACACACATTTCTTCAATCTAAGAAGTGGTTTATTACATATAGACTTAAGGACATTTATCAATATAATATATATATATATATATATATATATATATATATATATATATATATATATATATATATATTACACACACATATACATACATACACTGGCCACTTTATTAGATACTCTTCGCTAGTACCGGGTTGGACCCCCTTTTGCCATTCTTCGTGGCATATTTTCTACAAGGTGCTGGAAACATTCCTCAGAGATTTTGGTCCATACGGACATGATGGCATCATGCAGTTGCTGCAGATTTGTCGGTTGCATCCATGATGCAAATCTCCCATTCCACCTCATCCCAAAGGTGCTCTATTGGATTGAGATCTGGTGACTGTGGAGGCCATTGGAGTTCAGTGAACTCATTGTCATGTTCAAGAAACCAGTTTGAGATAATGTGAGCTTTGTGACATGGTGCAGTATCCTGCTGGAAGTAGCCATCAGAAGATGGGTACACTGTGGTTTAAAACAATGCTCAATTGGTACTAAGGGGCCCAAAGTGTGCCAAGAAAAGGTCCTCAAACCATATACCACCACCACCACCACCACCGGCCTGAATCGCTTATACAAGGCAGGATGGATCCACGCTTTCATGTTTACGCCAAAGTCTGACCGTGTCATCTGAATGTCGCAGCTGGAATCGAGACTCATCAGACCAGGTAATGTTGTTCCGGTCTTCCATTGTCACTTAAATCCCCTTTCTTCCCCATTCTGATGCTCGGTTTGAACTTCAGCAAGTTGTCTTGACCAGGTCTACATGCCTAAATGCATTGAGTTGCTTCCATGTGATTGGCTGATTAGCTATTTTTGTTAACAAGCAATTGAAAATGTGTACCTAATAAAGTGGCCAGTGAGTGTGTGTATGTATATAATGTCAAACCTTGCCATACACTAACATACATTTACACACTAACACCATCCAGACACACGCTAACATCCTATGCTCACAAACACGCTACAGTAACACACACACTTACATTTTACCCTCATGTACACACATGCCAACACCATACACTAATACACAAACTAACACTATATACACACTCATGCTAAGCCCATACTGTAACTTAAACACCGTACATGCTACCGTCACACTCTTATGCTGGCTAACACTATACACCCTGAATCCAGCACTACAATACAGTAGACATGCATACTGTGTCACTATATATTTACACACGACTCTAGCGCTATACATACACACACACACACTGACTGCAGATACATATGAACAGCGACACGCACTGATACATCAAGAGGCTGCTAAAATCCAAGCTGCTTTAACCCCCTCAAACTAGTTAACAGGTTAGACCAGTTGGCTTAGTTGAAAAGCAGGCGTAGCTAAGGTGGATTTTTTGTTGATCGATAAAGCACAATCATATTCTAAAGCGCTGTACAATGTTGTCAAGTACTAGAATCCAAACAAGCCGTTGCTGCCTAGCTATGCAGTCCTGTAAATGTGCAAAGCGTTCCCATGGTGATGCAATTAGTGAGAACATGAACACCCTGACTGAGACAAGGAAATGCCTGACTTACCCATCAGCAGAAAGTGAGCAATCTGAAGTCTGTAATATTTAAAGGAAATGCAGGTGACTGCGAAGCACAATATGTGGAATGCAAAGAGTCCTATCAGCCATGGCTCCGTCCAGTCAATTGGCTAAAGAAAGAAAAAAGATCTATATATATATATATATTTACATAGACGCTGCTGTTCTGCACGCAAACATACACAACGACACGTACTGATCTTATTAGTTAAACTGCATACAACACAGTGATATCCGGACAGGAAGTATCCACATACAGATTAGGGCAGCTATGAAGTACCGTATAGATAACCGGCATCTATAATGCCGCATACATTGGTGATAATAACCATGCCCAGTCGGATAGACGCGCGCCATTTAATATACATACACCCTATGCACCCTGAGCTGGCGTACACAGCACCCCTATCACTCACTGCCCGCTCCAGCAGGGCCCAGATCCCGGGATCCTTGTCCATTGCACACACGGAAGTTCCCGGGAGTACTGCTCTCTGGAAGTGGCTATTGCAAGGGGCGGAGTCTACCGCCGGATGAGACGCTGGTCCTGCCCCTGGCTCATAAGGCACGCCCCGTTGCCGTGCTGTGGGATGACTGTGATACGTGAAGTGATTGTGTTAGGGTTTGTATTTAAGGGGTTAATATGGTTTCACTAGCGCAGATCGTCATGTGACTATGCCTGTGTCTTTAGGGCCGCTGTTTAATTTGATCAGGTGCTGACGCTAGACACACTGACAGGCCCACGGGACCCCGTTAGTGTTTGATGAGGGCTCACCAAAGAAACTTAGATAAATATGTAATGCTAACCCTTTTTGTTCCAGGACCTGTTTGTGTATTTTTAGGACCCATCTTGCCATGGCTGTTTTGTGCATTGTACTATAAACGGCTTCCATTGTCCATTGAGTGCTTCAGGACACATACTCATATGTTTGAGGAGGCAGGGGCTCTTTAATGTTTTATGTACGTACCTTTTTATGTTTTATGAGACGCAGCAGCTCACCGTCCATCCATGGTTTAGTTTTCATGACACTTTTTTTCTGCCTAAATGCTCCTTCACTTTTGGTGCATTGGGGTTGCATCAGGGGGATAACTAGAAAGCACAGGTCCCAAGCGCGAACATTTTCCAACCCTTCAAAGTGCCAGCTTTGCCGCCAAACAGTCTGTCTGTGCCACTTTAGCCCCCAAACAGCTTGTATGGCATACAAGCATACCTGGGAACTTTATGGCTCCCACTACCCACAGCCACCCCCCTGCTGGATGCGGGCAGCCAGTGCCACTGATGTCAGTAGACGGTTCTGCTGACACTGAGGGACATGGCGCTGTTTAAGGGGGAAATGGGCAGGGAGTGGGGTGTGTCAGACCCGGCGTTTTCCTGTGGCTACCTGGAAAGGCAGCTCTACTCCCGGAAGCTCAGAGGAAAACCCACAGAACTCCCAGGTATGGTCTCCAGCGCAGGGTCACTGATGCCTGGGTGCAAAAGTTGTTTTGGCGTCCCCAGGTGGGTGTGGTAATATTGCTATCATGTTCCATGATTTCAAGTGAAAATGACAAGTGGATGGAACGTGTATACATTATATAAAAAATTGCTAGTCACTTTCAAAGCACCAGCTAGAAGAAACTATGAAAGGTTGGCCTATCAAGATGCAAAATTAAGAATATGAACATTGCTTCAGGTCAACAAATTCCATTGTTATGGTGTTAACAAAGTTGTTGCGCACATAGGACTTGATTAGCACGTCAGTTGTGTTTTTAGCCCATTGGTGGCATAAAAACACAACTGACGTGGTAGATTGCACTCAAAGCACTTGCCCCAGCACCCAGGTTGCATCCACAGGACTTACCCAGCACCCAGATTGCACTCATAGGAGTTGGTTGCACACATAGGACTTGCCCAGCACCCAGGTTGCATACATAGGATATGCCAGAGCCCAGGTTGCACATATAGGACTTGAAACAGCACCCAGATTGCATTCATGAGACTTGCTAAGCACCCAGATCGCAGTCATAGGACTTGCAGCAGCACCCAGCTTGAATCCACAGAACTTGCTCAGCACCCAGATTGCACACATAAGACGCAACACCCAGCTGACTTGCCCCAGCACCCAGGTTGCACTCTATTTATTTCAATATTCATACTACCCCACTTCTCACTATCTTCCTCTCCCCCCTCTCACTATCCCTCCTTTCTCACTATGTACCCCATCCCACCACTTTTCTAATTCACATACCTTGCTGAAGTCCCGTGGTAGAAGCACAAGGCCTTTGTCTCTCTGTTCCATTGTAGTGCACGCCGCTTCACTGCGTTTCATCGGAACATGACATTATATTTTGTCGATCAGCATGAAGTGCCAGCACCAGAGCAAAGACAGCAGCCTCGTGCTCCTACCACCACAGTCAGGGCAGCGCCAAGGCGGGTGGGGGCAGGGAGCGGAAGAGACTAAGGGTACCCCTCTCTCTCCTCCACTAACTGCCGCCTGGGTGCTGTGCACCTGCCTCGGTGCAGCTTTGCTTCAGCGTGCAGGAAGATAGTGTGAGAGATCATCCAATCGAATGATCTTTACACTCACTGTGCTGCTAACTCCAGATATTACCCGCAGCTACCATCTTTTAAAGGGGCCATAATTGTTACACCCCTGCCATGAGGCATTCAGTGACACCAAAAACTGCTGCAGGGGCCCCGTCTGATCACTCCCTGGAGCGACAACATGCGCCATATTAAATATGGGAGCTTCAGCCTGCTTTAAAACACCTTAAGAGATGATAAACGATTGCCTTCTAAGCCGAAACAGTGTTGCTCGAATGCCTAGATATTGACCCTGATATAGCAGTTTTTTCATTAGCTTTTGCAGATGAGTAACCTATTTTTTCAAATAGGTCAGAAAAAGTGCTTTTTAAAAAAAAAAATAACCATATTTTTTAAATTAATAGTAAAATAGATGATATGATAAAAATGATATCTAAAGACAGCCCTTCTTGTTCTGAAAAAACGATATAATTTGTGTGGATACACTAAAGAACACTGTTAAACTTAAAAAAAAACAAACAAAAAACAGCTCTGTCCTTCAAGGGTTAAAAAAGTCTATGTGATTGTGTATAGAAATCTTAGGGGTACCCAGGTATTTGTATGTCTCTCACGCTCGTCATTTTTTTTTTTACTTTGCTGTTTTATTTCATTAAAATATTCTTAGATACATCCTTTTTCTCTTTTTGTCATATAATTATAGTTTTTTTGTTTGCACATAAAATCAGTTTTTTTCCTTCTTCAGTATTCTTGCATTTTAATAAGGGTTACTTTTTCACATCGGTGATACATCCATTATAAAGCCATGTTAAGATGTATTTTAATTACTTTGATTGGGTTAGGATTCCCCAGTTTATCTTATTGGTAGTCCCACTCACTCATGTTCATCTCTCTCTTTCATTTCCTTTTTCTCTTTGATGTAAGTGCATTGCACTCAGTAAACCGTGGCATACGGTCCTCATTGATGGCATACACTCAAGGTGAAAGTGCCAATCAAGGTGAATTTCCTGTAATAACTGGATATAGACCCCGCATTACTACAGCGTAGCTTGTTATCCGACAGGAAATCATTCTCATTGTCCGTGAATTTCAGATTGTTTTTCTTCTCTCTCGCTGATAGAGTTGTTGGACCTGTGATTTTTATTAAGGCTTTAAAAGGCTTTTTTACTGACTAATGGCAATTTGCAGATGCTGCATTCCCTCCTTCATTGTTTTCCTTTTTGTCCTAGACAAACATTCATCCGTTTTCATTTTTTTTTAAAGTACTTGCCTGTCTGTGGATAGCTTTCATACATAAATACAGAAGACAACAGATAAGAAAAATGCAATTACAATATCTTTACCATGACAAATGTAGCAAAATTATCATATACCAAATCCTCCCCTGTTCATACATTTTTGTGGACTATATTAATCATGTGTTTTCTAGAGTTTCTAACGCCATAAGAAAAGAATTCTCTGGCTGCCCCCCAACATGCACTTCCTTACAACTGAAAGAAAAAAACTTGGCAGCGGGTTGCCTCACCAGAAAAGTACATTAGGTATCCGCTTGAGTCACCTATATAAACATACAACATGGAAAAGTAAAGATGTGCGCAAAAAAATGCTCAATTAATAATGTCCAACAATAAAGACACTCTATGCAAAATATAAAGTAGACACTTCAAACTTATTTCAGCTTGTGTAGCAAGACCAGGCCTTCTTCATTGTCTGTATCAAAATAATCATATATCAATAAATATATCAGTAAACTGCTCACTATATCCAGTCCTTTTAATAAGACCTTTCAGGTTTCTGTATCAACTACATATGTCACACATCACCAATCTTCATTCTTGTACAGAGGAATGGAAAAGCATTCAAGTAAAAAATGAATTAACTTATTACATAAAAGAAGTGCATAAAATACATAAATACATAAATTTAAAAACAATGGGTCGCCTGGATCCCTAACCTTCAAGCCATCTCTGTATCGAGCAAAGGATTTTGCAGCTCTGGAAAGAATGTCTTGGATGCTCACCCACCTCGTCCTCTTGCAGGTTTCCTCTTCACCATAGTGAAATGAGGAGATGTAAGTAGGGGAACCACTATGAAGAGCTTTGGGAGTATAAATCAGGATTTTGAAATGAATCCTGAAGTGTACAGGCAACAAGTGAAGAGACTGACAGAGGGAGAAATGTTAGTACACCGATGGGTGAAAAAGATAAGTCTGGGAGCACCATTCATTATAGATTGTAAAGAGGTAGACATGTACAAGGCAGACCACCAAGGTAATTCTTGGAAATCTCTGTTGTAAATAATCTAGGAAAAGTTAGCTAAAACACTGCAATCAGAGCATATTTGTATAAAAAATGATTTTCGTGTAGTGAAAAGTGTTCCTATCACCAACTCATTAAAACTTACATTTGGCAACAGTTTCTTGTGAATTGTTGGTTTTAAATACCGTATTGGCTCGGATATAGGCCGCCCCCGTATATACGCCGCACCCTAAAAGTTTGGTGCTTTTTTAAAGAAAAAGTTTTTTTTCTTTAAAAAAGCACCAAAAAAAACATGCTGCCACTCTGTCCCCCCCCCGAGATATGCTACCACTGTCCTCCCTCCCCGAGATATGCTGCCACTGTCCTCCCTCCCCGAGATATGCTACCACTGTCCTCCCTCCCCGAGATATGCTGCCACTGTCCTCCCTCCCCGAGATACGCTGCCGCTGTCCTCCCTCCCCGCGATACGCTGCCGCTGTCCTCCCTCCCCGCGATACGCTGCCGCTGTCCTCCCTCCCCGCGATACGCTGCCGCTGTCCTCCCTCCCCGCGATACGCTGCCGCTGTCCTCCCTCCCCGAGATACGCTGCCGCTGTCCTCCCTCCCCGAGATACGCTGCCGCTGTCCTCCCTCCCCGAGATACGCTGCCGCTGTCCTCCCTCCCCGAGATACGCTGCCGCTGTCCTCCTCTGCCCCCCCCTCCTCGACTTACCGGAGCAGACTCCCGGGTGTCTTGCGGGGCCGGCGAGGGACATCTACGCAATACGCGTATGCAACTTCCGGTACCGGTACCGGAAGTTGCATGCGCGTATTGCGTAGATGTCTCCCGCCGGCCCCGCAAGACACCCGGGAGTCTGCTCCGGTAAGTCGGGGGTGGGCAGAGGTAAAACGCTTAGATAACCTCCCGTGCCGGCACCCCCCCCCGTGGGAAGTGCTGGCAGGGGAGGCTGTCTGAGCGTATCAGACAGTAGGATGCAGGTCCCCTGCACCGCTGCGGGGGATCTGTATCTTAACCCCGCTGCCTGCCCGGCGCCCGGGACTGCATGTCCCGGGCGTCGGGCGCTAGACCCCGAATATAGGCCGCACCCCCACTTTAAAAACTTAAAGTGGGGGAAAAAAGTGCGGCCTATATTCGAGCCAATACGGTATCTTCATCCAATAGTAAATTCTGACCTGGTATGTTAATTGCTAACCTACTTTTTCTCTAATTATAATGGAATATAATGGGAGGGATTGGTTGTCCCAAAACCCTTCTTTCCTATATCAATCCATAATAAGTCTGTTGACAGCTTTATTCAAAAAATGTTTGTTTTGAAGTTTTCCACTGGCAGGTACCACCCTAATGTAGTTTATAC
Source organism: Spea bombifrons (assembly GCF_027358695.1). Lineage (NCBI taxonomy): Eukaryota > Metazoa > Chordata > Amphibia > Anura > Pelobatidae > Spea > Spea bombifrons. The sequence continues at coordinate 106,166,274 of NC_071089.1, forward strand.
ATTGCTGTGTCCTTCAGTCTCACGCACCTCCTGGAAATAGTTTACTAGGAAGCAGCCGTCAAAGAATCTCTATAATTGTCTATACAAAGTGACTTTTGGGATATATGTGGTTATAGACTAGATAGAGCAGACTAGAGTATCAAGTAGAGACCTAGTACACAATGGTTTCACAGAATATCAACAAAACCCCAAAAACAAGAATTGAGAGTTAGGAGGTAATTGCCTCAAATCGGCAGTAGTTTGCCATTTTTTACATATTTACAAGCATAAAGACATTGGTTTTTAGTGTTCTTAAGCGATAAATGAAATAGCCAATCCTTTGAAGTGTTGGAGGCTAATACAGTAAAAGAATCTATTCATGGGATAGTCATAAATCTATCCTACATCTTAGACAAGAGTCCCCAGACCAGGGAAAATTGTCAGACTAGATAGGCCAAATGGTTCTTATTTGTTGTCAAAATCCATGTTTCTATGTTGATGAAATGCATATTTATATTAGTCGCATTTTCTTAGCTTAATGTTATGTAGTCCCTAAATTCCCTAGATTTGGCTGTGTTAAGTATTTCAGTTGTATTAACCATCACTAAAGTCATTCTCATTTAAGAAAGGCTAAAATTATAATACTGTTGATGTAGTTAGGACTCCAGAGCCAGGTATGCAACAAAAAGGCTCAAAATTCAGGTTGTCAGGATGAATACAGTTTTGAAAATAAGAAACCACTCACGAGGCTGGACCTAATTCTGAATAAAAGCTTGTCTTTATTGGTAGTACAACAGTAATATTATGGGACAGTGTCAAGAAAACCAAACGTCTCAATTACAGCAATAAAGGGTCATAGGTCAGTTAAGAAAGGCTGGAATAATAACATTCATGATATAGTTAGGGCTCCAGAGCCACGTAATATATTTGGCCCACAATTGTGTAAATGTTCAGTTGGTTTTCTCAAGGAGCTGATGTCCAAGAGTTTTAAAGAAAATAGCACTGAACCCGAAAACCTGCAATTTATTGGAATAATCTGCTATATGTTAAACTATACAACTTTACCTACAATTCCTCTACTTAACAGTAGAGGGCATTGGTGCACCTTAATATTCAACTTTAGCGCTATTTTAAACAAGTTTATAAACTTTTTAAGGTGCATTGCTTTGCTTATTCTATTGATTAAATATTTAAGACATCCTCTTTATACCTCATTTTAAATGCTGATATTCATACATACAGAGTACATTAATAAATTATCATGATTTAAAACAGAAAAAAATCACTGGGATGCATAAAAGTAAAGTAAACTAATTTAAGTAGAAATACATACATTTATTTTATAAAGACATTTATATCCTTATCAGAAAGCCATTTATTTTAAATTTCACATACACAGATACTTCCGAGCATGTCTAGGTTATTAACTTCTAAATATTGTTTTTATTAACTATTTAAGTAAATCATATTTGTATATGTATTTTGGAAAAACTAATTAAAATCACGTACATAACAGGGGGTGTATTAATATAATTAGGTAATTGTCAGATTTCTTGATTATAATTACTAGATTATAAGTTTATTATGCTTTATTTGTTTTGCTATTTCTTTGTACAGTACATATACTCCGCAGCACTGTACAATCAGGTTGCAGATCTCTCTTTATTTATACTTACAAATGTAGCACATCTGTCACAGAAAGAAAAAATACAAAATAAAAAAAAAAAAATGTGCGTGTGTGTAATGTCATATACACCGGTACAGGATTTCTAATCAAACATATTGATATGCTAACCCAACATAATACAAGCACCCAAATTGGTCAAGTTGTTTTTATGATGTGTCAAATTGGATCTGTCAATTTTTCCAAATCCTACATTTTGGATAGTTCTTTAACAATCTAAACATATGTAACAGTGTTTACATTTTAAAATAGGCAATACATATTTATTTAAAACCAACCTTTTTTAATATATATACCGGTATAAACATACACCACAGGGAAACGTAATTTAGCTTTGCATTACTAATATTTCCCACTATGTTATTTTTCCCCAGGTAAATTGCTGGTTGTTAATTGGTACAGGCAGTCTTTACAAAAGAAGAAGGGATACACCAGGACAGAACATTGATTAGATAATACAGGTTCTCTCAGATAATTCTGCAGATCTCATATGTTAACGTTTAAACTATAGATCTCTGAAACCGTACGGCTCATTAACAAAGAAAATCCCAGGCTTTATGTAGTTTCTATTAATGAAGTTCGTATGCTAAAAAGTTGAAAATGCAGATTAGTACAGATTAGAGTGCTGTGAATGGACCCACTCTATTGAACGTCCCTTGTTACCCCACCCAATATAATTTACTGTTAGTTCACCGATTTGTTATTTACCAATTTCATTCTTTCCTATTTGATCAACTGGATGAAAAGTTTAGCCTATACAAGTCATTGATAGCGAGAAACAAAATGTAATATGCATGTTAATATTAAATGTAAATATATTATAAAGGTAAATGCAATATATAAGTAAATATAATTATGAAATGCTTGTTGGGGTATTATATTCTCATTTATCCATTTGTATGTTCATCTATGCCTACACATTTGTTGTTTTTATTTTCATCAAAAACTATCAATCACTTTGATGTAGAAAACACCTTGATCATAGAGGAAGATTGTAAAAAAGGAAAATATAATTTAATTGCTGCTACCAGGGAGAGAGCATGATACGTTTCGCACACAGAGTTTCATTCAATCAGCTAGAAAATGATTAATCAGACTCTTGTCCATGAACAGAATATATGTTTTTAAAGTAAGGTTGGATCAGGTAACCCATCTCAAATTCAGTGCTAATAAGCAAAATGTCCAATGGGTTTTCTGACTTTACACTATGTTGTAATCTAAGAGATTTGCCACAAATGTGATTTAATGATATTGTCTAATAAAAACAGAAAACAGTTTATCTACCTAATACAATAAAATGTTATAAATGCACCAGTCTGGAATTGGCTGGATTTATCCAAGTTAATAAAATTATGTATATTGCCAAAGATTGTTAATGTCCTTAAATTTGAGCAATATTCGTATTTTATGTTTTTAGTTAACACAGTTAACACCAGACATTCCGAGATTCACAAAATACAATAACTAAAGCAATCGTGAAGTAGATTATAAACCTGCCACTGAGTTTGTGCCTAGCTATTTCTTGGACTAGCAATTCACTGAACATAAGAATGCTTACTTTTGCTTGCTTAACCCCTTCACGATCAGGACTTTTACATACCCTAATGACCAGAATGTTTTTGTGATTTTTACCATTTGATTGTTAAACCATGATTCCCCTTCTCCATATTTGATGTACCCACTCTTTGAGGCACAGGCCACTTTCCATCTAAGTTTACAAAGGGATTGATTCCACTGCATACTCTGCTGTTACTCACCCCATACTAATAATCAGGAACTAATTTGTCATCTCTCATCTACGGGAATTACAGGTTTTGTATAATCTGCATCATTGCTGGCTGCCGCCCTAGAACAGCATTCTCCAGATGCTGGTCTCAACAAAAACACACTTCTGCTTAGGGGTGCTCGTAATGATAAGGAAAAAAAGAAAAAATATATAATGGTGTAGCCAGTAAGTGGTAAGTATTGTGATAAAAGTGATATGTCTGTGATATTCAGGCTTTTCTGAATATCTTTACATCTAAAGTGGTAGATGAAGAGAGAAAGAGCTACTTGAGAAATCATAAGTGTCGACACTGGCTACACCATTATATATTTTCTTTTTTTCCTTATCATTATGAGTGCCGCTACACTGAGGAGCAAGATCCCTTCCATTCATAAAACTGCCTCACCTTCCTAATTCAGATGCGTATAAAACTATTTAAAACTAGAAACGCATAAACCTGAAGCACGCTTCAACACAGCATCGGCTGTGTATCATCAAGGGATTCTTGGAAACATAGGAGCACACTGAGGATTTAAATAATCAAAGTGTTCTCACCACACTATATTATGGTGTGTACAGTTGGACATCATTATCGAGTACATTTTACATAAAATTATCTTATTGACTACCTGCTACATATAAAGAGGTAAGATGGATATGCCCACATATATACTAAGTGCTGGCAAATTACTGTTACAAATGTGATAAAGAATAGCACAATTTTAACTAATTAATGAGTTACTGTCACGCACAGCTGGGTAGGAGACAGCGAAGTCAGGTAGGACCCAAGGATAAGATACGTGGTCAACAAGCCAAGGCAGGATGCCAGAAAACAGGATAAACGAGTAAACACGCCAAGGTCAGGGTACTAGAGAATAACGTAGTCAAGAAACAAGCCAAGGTCAAACACAAAATGACTGCTTGGAGAAAAAACACTCTGAGGACTAGCACTAGGCATAGATAACCATCAGAAGGCAAGGATCATTCAAACCGAGGCGTTTAAATAGGTATCAGGATTTGTGGCCATCTTGAGTGTGGCGTAATCTCCCATTATAAAGACCTGTAGTTTGTAAGTTCACCACAAGCTGGTTGCCGCACGGAAGGGGGTATCCGTTTCCTGCGTGGCTCTTCTGAAGTAGTCAGCCGTGGACGAGAAGAGGAGGGAGGTCGTCCCCTCCCCTATGGAGGTAGTGGTTCCCGTGAAGAGGAGGGAGGTCTCCCTCTCCTCCATGGTGGCTGCTGTAGCGGTAGTTGTGCGGTGGAGGGGGTCTCCCCCTCCTCCGTGGAGGCTTTTGTTGTGGCTGAGAGGAGGAGAGGGTCTCCCTCTTCTCCGCGTCTGCAGATGAGTAACAGTTTCTTGATGAATTCATTGTTAATTAAATAAATGAAAACAAAAAATGGTTACTAATGAAACTCCTGTAATGCTGCAAAGTACTTTAATCTGTTGTATTTTTGTTTTTTCATGTACTACATCAATGATTTAACCATTAAGTGAGACAGGTAGGTGAGGAGGGAAAAAGAAGAAAATATTATATCCTAGATTTTGTAATACCAACCAAGTTGTTTTACGCCATTTAATAAATGGAGCAAACGTAAAGCCCTCATTCAACCCTTTGGGGGAGAGGGTCTCAAGGTACTATATCCAAAAACTCTATAGGATAGAGTTGATGTGTTTGAGAACTCTCAAACGGAACTCCTGGTATGTTTGTCCTACATATCTCTTACCATACTCGCATTTAATTACACCCGTGCTACGACAGTTCATTAAGTTATGTATATGAAGAGTGTCCAGGCCCCTGGCATCCCCAAAGGTACGTGTCTGATATAGCGGCATGCTTTACATCTGCCACATCTGGTCTTCTGCCTAACCATGTAGATGGATTCTTTGTCATGGTTGGTGCGTAGCTGTGCACCAGCATATCTTTCAAATTTTTAGATCTCCTGGTATTAATGGCATGCCGGGGTGTAAGTACTTCTGATGAGGGTCCCGATAAATTGGTCAATAAGCATTAAGTATCCGCATAATACCGTCCCATGCAGAATCATATGTACAGATGCATCTTATAACATTGGGAGTGGCCGCTTTAGGTTCATACAGGAGGGCCATACGGTTAGTATGCAGTGCTCGCAAATATGCCCATTTGAGAGGTTTATTATGGAAACGAGCACTAAATCTGTGTGCAAATTTCCTAAAAGGTACTAATTAGGAGTTTACCAAGGGAGTCCACCAAGAAGGGGAACAAGAAATGGCAAAGGAACTTGGAAGCACCCCTTGAAGTAAAACTGTCATCTACCATCAACCACATACTGTTTTTTGTGTTTGTTTCACTACCATTTCACTCTCATCACTATAATTCTCTAGCTACCATGTCCACAATACTGTTCATTTTCTCAATATCCTCCATTGTCAATAGAACTTTTATCTCTTTCCAGCCTCCAGCACTACCACACTATGCCTTCTGTATTGCTCCACCATTTTTTCTGCTCTCTTACCAGGCACTTTCTCTGCTGCCACATGTCATTTTCCCACCTTCTCTCACTCTCTCTCTTCTACTTTTAGCAGCTGGGGATATCTACCCAAATCATGGACCTCCCTTACTTCTCCCTTGCCATGCCATTCATGGTTGCCACTTTTCCTGCCCTTCTTTTACAATTGCTCAATGGAGTGCACATTCTGTGTGTGACAAACTAACAACCACACATGACCCTACACCCCTAGTACCACCCTGTACCTTCTTGCTTCTAACTGAAACCTGACTAACCTCTATCCGGTCTCCTCTTCCTTCCATCTCTAACATGTCATACTTTAACCTTCCTACCTCTCTAAAACCCCTCCCTCACATTTGCTCTTGAGGATGTAACCCCAACTACTATACACTTTTCACAACGCTCACATTTCTACCTGGCAAAAGACAGCAACCTGACACCTTCAGTTGTTCCCGCACTGCTGAATGTAGTTGGCAGAAATCTCATTCTGTGTTCGACTTCCTGCTCCATAAATTCATGCTACGTTCATACTACTCTGATCTTATCAGATATGATATATCTGCACATTTTCCCTCTTGCCCTCCCTCTGACTCAGCACCCTCCTTCTGTTTCTACATTAAACCAATTTTCTCTTGTCATTGAGAATGAATTCAGGCTTTCTTCTTGTCCAACCACATGTCCCCTTGATCCTCTCACATTATTTATTATTATTATATTGTTTTATATAGCGCCATCAAATTCCGTAGTGCTGTACAATGGGTAGACAGGACATAACACGTAGTATGTAACATAACAAACTGACAACAGGTGAGGAGGGCCCTGCTCAAATGGGATTACAGTCTCATTTTACCCAATCTCTCTTATCTACACTTGTCCCAACACTGGATCTGTCCAAAGCTGGAGCAATTTGGAAGAACATAGAGGGGGAGGGGTTATTGTGCTAGAGGTATCAACTCCTCCTCTATCTTGAGGCCCTTATCAGATTGGAAAGCCATTGGAGCCCTTGTTACTATAGAACCAGGCTCTCATCCTCCTCCACAGGTGTAAACAGCTGAAAGGTTAAAATGCAGCTTTGGGCTACTCCACAACCACAGGCTACAGCTTCTGCCTACTTTTTGATCGCGGTGTAGTAATCCATTACAAAGGCTTGAAATGTGATACATTAACTGGATAATGCTAAGGTGACAACACTGTCTGAATCTGTTTTATACAGGTTCCTTGTGTGTTTGTCACCTTTCCTTTTTCCTGCATTTTTTCTTTCTGAAATTTTTGATATTGAATTAATTTGACATTTACACCGTGAACTTTATTTTCATTATAAAACAAATTACCACTTCAAACAAATTCTCCAAATAACCCCTCAAAAACAAAAAACATTTGTTTTGAAATGAAACATATTGTGTATAGATGGAAAAAGCACAAACTCTTACTTTGAAGTTGGCATTTTAATTATACCCACAACCTTAAATATTGAAAACTCTAATTAAATGTTGCTTTAACTTATTTTTAATGGATACAATTCATTTTTTGAATTGGAAGAAATGAAATGTATTTTACAAATTATTATGTGGCTGGTTATCATGTTTATAAAGTTGTACTTTGTCCTCAGGCCTTGAAACTGGTACTTTCATTCTGCTTCCTATTTTACAACACACTTTAGAAGGAGATTGAGTAATTTACTTTTGATGCACATCCAGCAAAGTTCAAGTCTTACGGTCGGTGTATACATTTTATTTGATTCAGATTAAAAGGGATTGCCAGTTTCCTGCTTGATCAAGGCTAATGCAAGAAATTGCTCAGTTTTCCTAGAATTGATGCCTTGGACCATCAGTGAAACAAGTGTTACTGACCCAATATATATGAAAAAGTGCATCAAAAGTAACCCTTCTTTCCAAACCAAAAGTCTTTCTATAAATATAATTTTTATGTATATATATATATATTACTTATATATATTATTTTTAGTTTTAATGATTATTATATTGAGTGTTAATATATTGTAATCTATTTATAACCAAAAGATATACAATTTCAAAACCAGAGCATTTAGGCACACACATTTATAATCAATGCATTTGTGACGAAAGTGTTAATATATATATATATATATATATATATATATATATATATATATATATATAAATGTAGGATTATGATAGACGTTAACTGAAAATCTATAATAAAGTCATGGGAAAAAACCTAATTTGTATTCCGAGGACAAACACTGTAATGCTGTGGGTAGCATTTTGTAAAACGCTTGTTGTGTTGTCTATGTGGTTCCCTAACATCTGGCATATAGAATTATATTCTGATGAAGTGTAAAAAGCCACTCCATGAAACTGTGTCTCAACGGCCATTAAAAAGCAATAAAGACTAAATGTAAAAGGGTTTGTCCTTAGCTCACTTCATGTTTAGTTAAACTGTGTCCAATGTTATTTTTAAAATACTACAACATCTGGAATTAAACTGACTAGGAAGCAAACATAAACAAGAAAACATTGCAAGGCCCTCAGAGTTGATCGGTATATGTAACTGCAGACAGGAGGCTCATATTATGATTTATCTTTCTTTACTAAATCCCATGGCAGCAAAAAAGTTTCTACAGGAATGAAAGTTATTTTTTTTCCATAGAAGAAATCTATCCACCAATCAGTAAACAGCAAGACATATAAATACATTATCCGACAGAAAAGTGTCCTCTTTCTTTGCAGCTCCCATAGCAGATAATACTGCTATGATAAATGATAATATACAAGGGCATGACCAAAACCTTCGTTTTTATTGGCGAAAGCAGAATCATTATATCAGCTTTTGTCCTATTCGGCCCCAAGAGCTCAGCCTACCCCCGATAAGAGGCATACAACTCCACAGGAATCAGATTCACAGACAACACTCTCTGTCCCCAACCAGAAGGACTCCTCAGGTACCCGCATTACCAAGCCGCCTTCAAGTGTGGTATAAACCCCATTCTGGATGTAGTCTACATGATATCCTTAGAGCTGTATCAACATTCCCTCATTCTTTTTTAACCTATCCCAGACTTGTCTGCATCACTTATGTTACAATTATTTTATTGTAGCTTTAAACTTAGATCATATGAGCCTCCTGTCTGCAATTAAATCAGAAGAGTTTGCCAACGCAATGACGTTGACGCAATAAAGTCAAGATTTTATTAACAACAGGAGGCGAATATTATCCCACCCTGATTACTGATTTACTAACCCTCCCATAGTTTTGTTTTCTCCTTTTTGTACTAGGTTAAAACATCTAATTACAGTTTCAAGATGCATCATCGCTGTTTCGATCTCCGTCTCTGAAGTTTCATCGTCATCTGCTGTTTACTGATTAGTGGATGGATTTCTTCTGTGGAAAAAAAATTGTTTCATTCCTGTAGAAAATGCTTCCGCTGTGGGAATTAGTAATGAAAGAAAAAGTACAATATGAACCTCCTGTTTTTAATAAATGTTAGCAAAATGTTTGAATTTTTACATATGTATTGAACTACATAGCAATATACTGTATACTGGTACATTATGTAACTTGAAGGATTTACGTCTTCTCCATGCAAATATTTAGTAAATATGCTGAAAAAGAGGGTCTCTGGTCATAAACAGAAAGATGAAATGTCAGCATCTATGACACATTGCACAAAATGTACAGCTCTGTAGGCACAACTTTAATTATACGCTTAAAAACATTATGTTTGGGAAAGTAATAAAACAGAGGGGAGTACTCAACTAGTAATTTAATAGAACAATATAACTTGTAAAGACCCAAAACTGAATTTATTTATCAGGGCAGAGGCACAATAACAGCCACAAAGTCAAGAGCTGACTATTGGAATTTGTAAATAATAATCAGGCTACTTGTATATCTGGTATGATCATTAAGATTTACTAAATCTACTTCCAATGTAGCCCCCTCCCCTAGAGGGAATTCATATCAGTAATTCAGATCATTGTAGTGGACAAAATTAATTACATAGAAGCAAAGACTTTGATGGCAGATAAGACCCATCAGCCCATCTAGTCTGCCCATTTTACCTGATGTAAGTACTCAAACCTTTGTTTTTGGACTCATTTAGATGCGGGAGGCTATATGCCTGTTCCATATATGTTTAAATCCCCTCACAGTATTACCCTGCAGAGACTGTTCACTTTATCTTCCATCTGCTGAGTGTTAGATAAAGTTACTGATCTATCCTATCCTGCCCTTTTTTGCTAGTATTTCTACTTCCATGCTGTTCTCCCTTACCAAAATTATATTTTTTACTTTTCTTTCTTCTGATCATGCAAGATCTTTTGTGATATGCATACTTGGGAACTTCCCAGGTCTTATTATGCAGAGCTCTCTGGGGGAGTGGCTTTTCATGAGGGCAGGGCAAGCTATAGGCTGGGGTGGGACTATCCCCAAAAAAGTATTTGGTGGGGGGAAACAACCAGGAGTAGGTAGGGCATGGGTGGGGATAGTTTGCATGGCCACACACCTCTCCCCTCCCCACAGAAATAAGTTAATGATTTTGAGACCCAGGTGCCTATAAGTCCAATGGAGTTTGGAAATAAAATTTGCCTTTCCGCATGGTTTAGGATTTTAACATAGCAGAACTTTTTATCAGAAAGCCACACATAACAAATTTATGTTGTAGAATAGCAATTATTATAAATATTTAAATTTTTGAAAAGGCGTTATGTAAGACCGTCAAAATATATTTTCATTACAGCTCTATAAAAGTTATTGCATTTAAATTTAACATTTAATTGAGAACTTGACCTATAGATTTTAATTAAATCTGTAAAATCGCTTTTGGACATTGATAAGTAGATTTAAACATATCTTGGAATTTGGTTATATTATTTTAGCTTACAACATTGTATTTCTTTTTTCAATGGTCTAATTATATGCATACTTTTAATTGGAGCCAGCAACTTAGATTCATGTTAGAAAAATGACAGGCTTCCTTTTGGCACTTTCTATGAGGGGCCGTTAGGGACATTATTTCAGGTTTTTTTCCCTTGTATATCATATAGTGAAACGCATATATCATATACTGAAACGCATATGTCATATACTGAAACGCATATGTCATATACTGAAACGCATATATCATATACTGAAACACATATATCATATAGTGAAACGCATGTATCATATACTGAAACTCATATATCATATACTGAAACGCATATATCATATAGTGAAACGTATATATCATATAGTGAAACGTATATATCATATAGTGAAATTTTTCATATATCATATACTGAAACGTATATATCATATAGTGAAACGCATATATCATATACTGAAATTTTTCATATATCATATAGTGAAACGCATATATCATATACTGAAATTTTTCATATACCATATAGTGAAACAGATGGAGTGAAATTTGTATATATATAGACTGAAAAAACACTTATATCATATAGTGAAACAGATGGAGTGAAATTTGTTTATATCATATAGTGAAACAGATGGAGTGAAATCTGTATATATATAGACTGAAAAAAATGCTTATATCATATAGTGAAACAGATGGAGTGAAATTTGTATATATATATACTGAAACTGGTCATCAGTCACATGATCATGACCCTGGCAGGTTGACTCCGCCTCCTAGAGCTCATTCTGAGCTTGCTGGTAAGCAGTGTAGGCCTCTCCATTGAACTGGGTAAGTTTTTCTTCCCATTGGTTTTGTACATTTGAGCCCCTTTGTTTAATTTAATCATTTTCTGCATTTTGAATTGTGTATTATATACATTTATGTTAGTATCTGTGAAATGGTTTTACTGTGGTTCAATTAGTTTCATTGCTAATTCTTGTTTAAGATGGCATGATGCTATCATGTGAGTTTTTGGATGGGGGTTCTGGGGTGAGATGGGGACTTGCTTGTTTTGATCTTTTTTGGGGCATGTGGGATTAATGTTGGAAGTAGTGATAATTTTTGGGGTTCATGGGGTTACATGTGGAAGTGCTGACTTGACATGGTCTGTTGTGGGATTAGTGGTTTTGGGGAGTGGAGGAGGTGTTATTACTTCAGGTTTTTTAAATTAATTTTGCCATTTCATTATGTTTATCTTTTCATTAAAAAGACAGTGTAATGTAGGTTTTTTTTTTTTATTTTGAACTGATTGGATTGGTTGGCAAATTCTGTTATTGATGTCATTGCTGGAAATTTGCTGTTATTTAGACCTTCTTGTTGTGTTGTGTTTTTAAAATTTTCTTTTCCTTTTCAGACTCTGTGTAGGACTTGTTTTTGCAGATTTTTGGAATATTTAATACGTTTTTCCAGACACATTGAAGATGATTTCTAAAAGGTATGTGGTGCATTTAACCATTCCTTAAATGTACAGAACACAAAACATAGTGACATATAGGGGGTGCATGCACATAGTGAAATATAGTGGTACACTATAAATATAGGGACGCAGGGTGGTGCATAGACAAAAATAAGGACATGGGAGGACATGCAAGCATAGGGACACAGGAGGACACAATATAAATATAAAAACACATGGGGGCACAGAAACATAGGGGCCCACAGACAAAGAAAATAAAAACATAGGTACACAGAGTCACACATATATACAGGGAGACACACAAAGACACTCACAGGGACACATAGAGGCCAATACACACAGGGTTACATAAAGGGGTACGCTTGAAAAGTGGTTCATTTGCATATCAAAATACAGGTAATGTCATAGACACGAGGAAACCTTTTCCTAATTCATGCATTTGCTTGCATATCTGTTAATACAATGTATAGATTATGCTTCATCATTATTTACTCTCTAATTCAATTCAGATATCCGAACTATCTTCTATACTAGATGAATTGTATAGTTTAACTTATCAATCATTTAATTTTTTACAGGCTCAAATCCCATTGGAGGACGCCTATTGGAGACTAACATTTCTTAGCTCTTCGCTTGGTAGTGACTGGCAGGCGGGGACGTCCAAGATATGATATAAACGTGGAACATATTTCTGCTTTTTCAACTCTTGGTTTTCATTGGCAAACAATTTCTAAATGTTTTGGTATTAGCCGTTGGACTTTGTATCATCATAGCCAAAGAACTGGATTTTGAAGACCCCGATTATCAAATATTTCTGATTCTGAACTTCAAAATCTTATATATGAAATTCTCATCACTACTCCAAAATGCAGGAGAAGTCTATCTAATTGGTAGCTTAAATGCAAGACAAACTCAAGTTTAATGTTTATTGACCTGGTTGGAAGAACAATCAGAAGAAGATGAGCTATCCAGAGAAGAGTTTCTAATGTATTATGTTCTAATCAATTATGGTAAATTTTATATTTTGTACTAAAAAATATAATACTGTATCATTCGCTTAAAAATTGTAAATATATGATATATAAATTATATAATTATACCATGTTCACGGTCTATCCATTGTCTCAATTATTATCTTTGTTAACATGTTTTTCTTTCCTAATATGGTGACAGCACATGAAGAGAGTCCTTACATTTGTGAATTAAATTCATGACACTCAGAGAGGAGGTACACAACCACAAGCTTTCAGCTCCTCTCCTTCCAACTGAAGCTTCCTCCCGGAGCTTAGTTTTGTATTCTGTTGAAGCTCCGTGATTATTTAATTCTTGTTTCCCCCCGAAGGTTTATAGTTTTTTTTATTCACTTTCATGGTGTATACCTGAATAGAGTGTACCTAAATTACCTAAATTATGTGGTTTATGAGGTAAGGAAGCTTTGGTCAAAGCATCTTCTGTACAATTGGCGAGGAATCCATAACCAACACTGTGATAGTACCTTTAAAATGTTTAAAATGTCTAAATATACCGTATTGGCTCAATTATAGGCGGCACCCTTAACGTTTGGTGCTATTTTAAAGAAAAAATATTTATAGAGAACAAATACACATGAGTGGAATGGTAAAGCAGTATTTTATCCAATGAACAGGAATACATGCATTTTGTTTTTGGTACCCATTATGCAGTTAGTCAGCATAGGTCATATACAAACAAAAATTTGGAAAACCAATATTCATTTTAAGGTCCTCCCCCTTAATTAATAATACACCTTACTCATAGATACACCACTCTCCCACCCTCATATGCTTTATAACCCCTGATATGCCACTCTGCCCCCAGATATGCCACTTTGCCATCTGATATGCTTTATGCCACCCTGATATGCCACTCTGCCCCCGTCCCCCAGACTTACCAATGCATCCCCAGAGTCCATGGTGTCTAGCGGGGGCAGCCAGTGGACGTCTGCGCGATGCACCTAGACAACCTCTACTGCTTCTCGCCACTTTCGCCGGGGCTTCTATGTCAACGCTAAGTCAAAGAAGTTCCGGCAGCAGCTGAGGTTATCTGCGCGTATTGCACAGGCGTTCACTGCTGGCCGGTAGTGCTGCCGGGCTTCTTTGACAGAACCGGAAGATCATATCAAGTCCAGCAGCAGCGGGGGTTGTCTGCATTGGGCAGACGCCCACTGGCTGCCAGAGAGAAGGATCCAGGTCCCCTGCAGCAGTGCGGGGGATCTGGAACCTAACCTTGCTGCTTGGCCACAGCAGGGCTAAATGATAAAGAAAAACAAAACACCTGCCCGGCGCCCGAATTGCGCATCCCTGCGATAAACTCCGATTATAGGCTGCACACCGAAAAAGGACGAAAAAGTGCGGCCTATAATTGAGCAAATACAGTATGTGCCTGCTTTATTCCCCTATGAAGGCCTGCTCTGTCCTCCATTTACATATAGTCATTTACATATAGTCTTTAGAAGTGATTGAGGCACCTCCATTTTTCATTCATCAGTAACAGAAGTTTTTATCAATTTTCTTTTTCATTAAACACACCGGAGGCAGTGGCGAGGGACGACAGGAAGGGCGGCGCTTCTACAAGTTGTTCCAGCGCCGCCTTCTCCTACATACTGTGTGCTCGAAGGGAAGGAGGGCGGGGCAGCCCTGGGTTCAGTTGAAGGGGCGGCGCTTACAGCGCTGTCTCCTTCAACAGAGAGTAGTAAGGTAGTAAGGAAGGCACGGGAGGTGACTCTTCAGCCATGACGTCATCCCTATAAAACCTCTGAGCACCGTTATGGCGGTGCTCAGATATTCCGAAGCGCTCGGTCGACTGCGGTGCGTCCCTAGTTCTGCGCTCCCTTCCCTACTGTGACCTTTTGCCTATTGATTGCTGCCCCCGGATTGTTCTTTGACCCCTGCCTATTGATTGTTGCCTGGACCTGACCTCGGATTGTTCTCTGACCTTGATTTGGATTGCTGCCTGCCTAGACCTTCGGCTTGCCTATTGACTTCCTCTTAGTTTCTTGAGACTCTTTCTAGACACCCCTGCATCTTGGACTCCTCCCTCGCCCGCACCCCAGGTACCTCATGGTACCTTGCAACAGGAGATGCATTGACTACAGCTTCCTCACCTCATAAACCACATAGCTAATTTAGGTACACTCTATTCAGGTATACGCCTTGAAAGTGAATAAAAAAAGCTGTAAATCTTCTGGGGAAAAAAAGAATTAAATAAAAATACTTTTTTTTTTTTTAAATGCATAACACGGAGCTTCAACAGCGAACATCCTCTTTGTGAGGAGGTAGAATACAAAACTAAGCTCCGGGAGGAAGCGTCAGTTGGAAGGAGAGGAGCTGAAAGCTTGTGGTTGTGTACCTCCTTTCTGAGTGTCATGAATTTAATTCACAAATGTAAGGACTCTCTTCATGGATTCCTCGCCAATTGTACAGAAGATGCTTTGACCAAAGCTTCCTTACCTCATAAACCATATAATTTAGGTAATTTAGGTACACTCTATTCAGGTATACACCATGAAAGTGAATAAAAAAAACTATAAACCTTCGGGGGGAAACAAGAATTAAATAATCACGGAGCTTCAACAGAATACAAAACTAAGCTCCGGGAGGAAGCTTCAGTTTGAAGGAGAGGAGCTGAAAGCTTGTGGTTGTGTACCTCCTCTCTGAGTGTCATGAATTTAATTCACAAATGTAAGGACTCTCTTCATGTGCTGTCACCATATTAGGAAAGAAAAACATGTTAACAAAGATAATAATTGAGACAATGGATAGACCGTGAACATGGTATAATTATATAATTTATATATCATATATTTACAATTTTTAAGCGAATGATACAGTATTATATTTTTTAGTACAAAATATAAAATTTACCATAATTGATTAGAACATAATACATTAGAAACTCTTCTCTGGATAGCTCATCTTCTTCTGATTGTTCTTCCAACCAGGTCAATAAACATTAAACTTGAGTTTGTCTTGCATTTAAGCTACCAATTAGATAGACTTCTCCTGCATTTTGGAGTAGTGATGAGAATTTCATATATAAGATTTTGAAGTTCAGAATCAGAAATATTTGATAATCGGGGTCTTCAAAATCCAGTTCTTTGGCTATGATGATACAAAGTCCAACGGCTAATACCAAAACATTTAGAAATTGTTTGCCAATGAAAACCAAGAGTTGAAAAAGCAGAAATATGTTCCACGTTTATATCATATCTTGGACGTCCCCGCCTGCCAGTCACTACCAAGCGAAGAGCTAAGAAATGTTAGTCTCCAATAGGCGTCCTCCAATGGGATTTGAGCCTGTAAAAAATTAAATGATTGATAAGTTAAACTATACAATTCATCTAGTATAGAAGATAGTTCGGATATCTGAATTGAATTAGAGAGTAAATAATGATGAAGCATAATCTATACATTGTATTAACAGATATGCAAGCAAATGCATGAATTAGGAAAAGGTTTCCTCGTGTCTATGACATTACCTGTATTTTGATATGCAAATGAACCACTTTTCAAGCGTACCCCTTTATGTAACCCTGTGTGTATTGGCCTCTATGTGTCCCTGTGAGTGTCTTTGTGTGTCTCCCTGTATATATGTGTGACTCTGTGTACCTATGTTTTTATTTTCTTTGTCTGTGGGCCCCTATG
Organism: Spea bombifrons; assembly: GCF_027358695.1. Taxonomy (NCBI): domain Eukaryota; kingdom Metazoa; phylum Chordata; class Amphibia; order Anura; family Pelobatidae; genus Spea; species Spea bombifrons. The sequence goes on from NC_071089.1 coordinate 106,183,152, forward strand.
TTTCTGTGCCCCCATGTGTTTTTATATTTATATTGTGTCCTCCTGTGTCCCTATGCTTGCATGTCCTCCCATGTCCTTATTTTTGTCTATGCACCACCCTGCGTCCCTATATTTATAGTGTACCACTATATTTCACTATGTGCATGCACCCCCTATATGTCACTATGTTTTGTGTTCTGTACATTTAAGGAATGGTTAAATGCACCACATACCTTTTAGAAATCATCTTCAATGTGTCTGGAAAAACGTATTAAATATTCCAAAAATCTGCAAAAACAAGTCCTACACAGAGTCTGAAAAGGAAAAGAAAATTTTAAAAACACAACACAACAAGAAGGTCTAAATAACAGCAAATTTCCAGCAATGACATCAATAACAGAATTTGCCAACCAATCCAATCAGTTTAAAATAAAAAAAAAAACCTACATTACACTGTCTTTTTAATGAAAAGATAAACATAATGAAATGGCAAAATTAATTTAAAAAACCTGAAGTAATAACACCTCCTCCACTCCCCAAAACCACTAATCCCACAACAGACCATGTCAAGTCAGCACTTCCACATGTAACCCCACAAACCCCAAAAATTATCACTACTTCCAACATTAATCCCACATGCCCCAAAAAAGATCAAAACAAGCAAGTCCCCATCTCACCCCAGAACCCCCATCCAAAAACTCACATGATAGCATCATGCCATCTTAAACAAGAATTAGCAATGAAACTAATTGAACCACAGTGAAACCATTTCACAGATACTAACATAAATGTATATAATACACAATTCAAAATGCAGAAAATGATTAAATTAAACAAAGGGGCTCAAATGTACAAAACCAATGGGAAGAAAAACTTACCCAGTTCAATGGAGAGGCCTACACTGCTTACCAGCAAGCTCAGAATGAGCTCTAGGAGGCGGAGTCAACCTGCCAGGGTCATGATCATGTGACTGATGACCAGTTTCAGTATATATATATACAAATTTCACTCCATCTGTTTCACTATATGATATAAGCATTTTTTTCAGTCTATATATATGCAGATTTCACTCCATCTGTTTCACTATATGATATAAACAAATTTCACTCCATCTGTTTCACTATATGATATAAGTGTTTTTTCAGTCTATATATATACAAATTTCACTCCATCTGTTTCACTATATGGTATATGAAAAATTTCAGTATATGATATATGCGTTTCACTATATGATATATGAAAAATTTCAGTATATGATATATGCGTTTCACTATATGATATATACGTTTCAGTATATGATATATGAAAAATTTCACTATATGATATATACGTTTCACTATATGATATATGCGTTTCAGTATATGATATATGAGTTTCAGTATATGATACATGCGTTTCACTATATGATATATGTGTTTCAGTATATGATATATGCGTTTCAGTATATGACATATGCGTTTCAGTATATGACATATGCGTTTCAGTATATGATATATGTGTTTCAGTATATGATATATGCGTTTCAGTATATGATATATGCGTTTCACTATATGATATACAAGGGAAAAAAACCTGAAATAATGTCCCTAACGGCCCCTCATAACTTTCTTCACTTTCTTGTGTTCATCTGCAAGACTGTCAAGTAAAATAAAACTCTGAACTTCAACTTGTTAAGGATCAGATCAAAGCAGAAGATTCTTTTATCCCTATGTAGTATAATCCTTTACCTGTCAAAATCCATTATTAAAAAAAAGTCTTATAATTTTAACAAGTATAAAGCCTCAACATAAACTAAAGGAACAGTCAAAAACTTTTTGTGGGTTTCAACATTGATTTAAATAAATCAACATAGCTGTAGATGTATCACAGAGGTTCAAATGAAGCAGAATTCTAGTAATTTTTATCGTATCATCAGAAGTACAGATATCTGAACAGGTATTTTATGTTTTGCTTGTCTTAACACAAAATTTAATGGCAGATAGGAACCCTTTGGCCCATCTAGTCTGCCTATGTTTTCCTGATGTAAAGACTCAGACCGTTCTCAGTCCTTGGTCTTGTCTTGGATTCAGGATAGATTAATGCCTACCCCCTATATGTTTACATTCCCTCACCTCGACCAATTCTGCTGGGAGGCTGTTTAACTTATGTGCCACACTCAGTAAAACTTGAGTACATTACATCAGATCCTAGGTGCAATGCAGCTGTATACCAATACAACAAGTCTTATCAAATAGAAATATAGAATTTGTCGGCAGGTAAGAGCCATTTGTCCGATCTAGTCTAGTTTTCTTGGAGTAAATACTTAGATCTTAATCAGTCCTTGGTCTTATCTTAGATACAGGAAATGCATTTGCAAAAGCTTTGTTTAAACAATAATTCTGATGTTAGCTTCTCTTTAAATGTCATTTTGTATTTTATGAAAAGGAAAAAAAGGGATATTCAGTTAACTGACATTTGACCTTAAAAACACAACAGGATGTAATGAGCAATTTAATTTACAGTATTATCATTAACAAATGGTGCTGAACAAAGAAAAAGTGTGTTTTATGTTTTTAATAGATGCTAATGGTTCAACCCTATATCATTATAATTTTAATGTCTTTCCAAAAATCCTTTGGAATTATAATTTGGAAGCAGAGAGTGGAACATAAATTCTTTAATTTAAAATTGTACTTATGTCAGCATAAGATCACACTTATGTGTGGAGGATAGGTGATGCTAATGGTAAGTTGCATACAGTTATAGCACGTGCGTTTGTGTTCCCATCGATTAAAAGGTATTATTAGATGATATTGCATTATTTCATAAATACACTATTTGCTGAGATTCAAAAATGCAAGAATAAAACTAATATTTAAGCATACCTCAGAACAAATAGGTAGATAAAAAGGAACTGACAGTGGCCACCAGACCAACCCTAGTATTATGCCGGGAGTCATCTGGTGGCAGGAGACGTTCACACACACGCGCAATAGGAACCAAACCTACTCATTGGAGACAGAAACAGGAAGTAGGAAGGTGACTGGGTTTATATACGTTTTTAATTGACCTTTAATTAAAGCAAGGTCAGGATGTTTAGTGGTTACCATGGTGATGCTGGACAAATGTGACAGGTCACGCTCCCTGCACAACCATGTACATACCCTGGGAGAACTCTGATGATTAGTGTGATTTATAGCGTTATACACATCCCCAGGAGGCGGTTGATTAGTTGTGGACTTTTAGTCTTTGTAAGAGCACTTTAGGTGGTTGCGCCTGCTGTTCTGTGACTGAAGAGGTCTGTAAGGGGGTTGCGCGATGGGCAGAGATGCCCCCGATGTCAAGGGGAACCCGAGGTATAACACTTAGCTATACAGTGGCCACCAGTCCAGCTCTGCTACCAAGACAAGAGATTAGTGTAGAAGACACAATACAAGACACAAGGGGTAACACAAGAGATCTGTTTTTTTTCCAACCTCTTCCAACCATGTCTTTATGGACCTTACATTTTGCAGAGGGGCACAGTCATGCTGGAACATGAAAAGACCTTACCGAGTTGGAAGCATACAATTGTCTGAAATGTCTTTGTATGTTGTAGCATTAACATTACTCTTCACTGGAACTAAGGGACCCAGCCCAAACCCTGAACAATAGCCCGAGACCAGTATACCTCCTCCAACAAATTTTAAAGTAGGTACTAGGCATTGCTGTTGTTACTCCTGGACACTTCACTACTTCACAGTAATAACTCTCACAGTGGGCCAGGGCAGCATCCGATGACTATGCCTGGGAACTCTCCGGGGGAAGCACGGCTTCTACAGGTCACTACAGGGAAATGCCTTTTAGAAAAAGAAATAGTTTCAAGGTTGGCTGGTTTAGAAAACAACAAATGGTTAGAAAAATAAAAAAGAGATGTGATCCTGCATCCACACAGGGTACCATGTCTTTGCAAATAGGACCTTAAATAAACACAGTCTTGTGGAATCAATGAAAAATCACACAGTTTATTGCACAATACACTTCAGCAGGCAGCAACAGAAACATAAATCAAATAAAAAAATAAATAAAAATAAAAAAATCAAATTCCGACAAACAATCCTAGCTCATCTGAGCTCTAACTAACCTAGAAATCCCTTACTATCAGGGTCTAAACTAAACAAAACACAGGCTTCACCAACCTATCAGAATGTCAAACTTCTCTGCAGTTCAGTTCTTGTTTGCAGCCTAGGATGCTGGATCCAGCCTTTCAAAAAGTCAGTCTCTAAATGTCTACCAGGCAGGGTTTTATTTCAGTTACTGCTGCTATTTACTGGCAGCTGAGTAGAGTCAGTCTGAACTCCTGGCCTGGGGTCTCTTTCTCTCATACTCCCCAGGGCTAAATACCATACCCCTCTCTAAAAAATATAGAGGAGATATACACGCCATCTCAGCTAACACCATGTACCTTATAACAGAGAGAACAGAAAATACCTGCTATTATATACTACTAAAAAGTAATAAGAAGAAACCAAGCAAGGTCATGCAGTATGGGAGCTACCTAATCAATATATCCCCTGTAACAGATATAACTAACTGCAATGAAACAGATACAATTACTCCACTGAGTATATCTTACAGGCCTCACTCTATTCAATTATAGAAAGAACGAATAAAAACTTTGCTAATATTTAGTGTACGCCAAGAGTACACATGAATTATACAGCACAAAAGAATATGAAATGAACATCATTAAACCAGTCATTAAACCTAAAGGAGAACAGTATAGAAAACAGTAACGTCAAGACAAAAAAACACGGGCTTATAAACACCCAGGTTCAGGCTTATGTCCACCCTTGCAATATATAACTGTGGTGGACAACTCAAGTTCTGGATATGCCCGCTTAACTTTAAAGTAAAATACACTGTTTAATAAAATCAATAACCAGTGTCACACCCTGGAAAATGTTGAGTTGTAAGTACATACCAATGCAAATCTCGGACATTCTAAACGATACAAAACCTGTGGCCGATGACAGTGTTGCATGGATACCATGTCGATTTGGCACCCTCAGAGTGGCAAAGGAAATTTCCAGTAAGGTTGGAATGTATTTCTCCCAAACCATATTAAATTGTGTTATCTAGTAGAAGATGTTTGTCAATCTGCAATGCAACCTAGACCCATAGAAGATCAGAAATCAAGAAGTAAGGAATTTTGTACTTTGAAGTAAAACAATATCGCAACTTCATCAAGAGTTAAGAATTTATTTGTATTTGTTTTTTATTCGATCTTAAGTTTGAAATTGATTATGTGCATTTGTTAACAGCAGATGTGTATTTTTTGCATTTATTGGTAAACACCACATGGCTTGGCTATTCCTTTTCATGTTTCTTGATTATTGAGCAAGGCATATGGAGTTATTGAATATTTATTCATTAAATAAATACTGTAAACAACATAAACCATTTAAACAAATGATGACATTTTATTCTTTTTGTATGTAACCAAATAACAGGTTACCTGCTGTATCAGAACTTTTCATCTAGTGTCCTTCAATATTCCATCAAGTGTGTATGGTTATATATATAATTCACCCATGACAGATTCATTCAAGGAAATAAGTAATGCAATAGATGCAATGTCTGAGTAGAGGGAGATATATTGTAGATACAATACATGATTCACTTCTTTTGAACCAATATAAAAGCTAATGGTGGAAATATAGAGGTCATGAAAATGTACCATAAATTATACAATATAAATGATGCCAAAAATATTATATATGTGAAAACCCCTATTGACTGTAAAATCATATGTAGGTTATTGGTGTTGTCTGCTTGAAGAAGGGTGTAATCTCAAATATCCTCATTGACCAGTCCTCATTCTATATATTTACTATTATTTTTTTAGTTTGTTCCCACATCCACCCAGAGGTGGAGTACCCTTTCCTGTCTTGGCTCATCAACCATTTTTGACATCTTGATAGACCTTAAAAGATGTTACACTGCCACATTATTTTTGTGGTTGTCCTTTGCTAGGTCACATCCTTGCAAGTTTCATGAAGCATTGCTGTGATTTGCACAACTGACAGGAACCTGCTGCCATCTTTAGCGCATCCAGTTGTGGTTAACATACCCATTGTACAGCGCTACGGAATTTGATGGCGCTATATAAACAATAAAAATGAATAATAATATTAATAATAATTAACATCCCTATGGAGAACACCAACTTCCAATAATTTAGAGGGTGCTGGAAATGCTTGTATGAAGCAATATTTAATAATAGGTTGTCACAATTTAGTTTCAGTAGAAATTATATAAAAAAATATTCATCATCTCTGAGCAAATATACGCGAGGATAAGAAATTATTATCTTTACAGCTATTTACATTTTGTCTTAAATATGAGGTAAGTTGTCTTAAATGTGAGGTAGTTCACTTATTCCTAGCCTTAAGGACTACAGAGACCCCATGTTTATGCCAAAAATATTCAAGGACGCTCACATGGCTTTTTCTTTGTCTTTAATGTGTACTTGGGTAGTGTTTGTATGACGTCCGGGAACTGTAATATTTATCCAAGTTTTAAATGAAGCTAAAGAGAATGATTTACATGGTTACTGGGAAAAACCTTTTACACTAAGGTGTGTTTGCTTCTGCTGTTTTCTTGTAACCCATGCCAAAAAACAGAAATAAAACTTATTTTATATCAATAGTTCTCAGTTTAAAGTATGGTAGGGAAATGGGATGAAGCCTACTCTTTACTAAATAACAGTCTTATAAAGAAATCATTTTATTCAAAGGCTATGTTTTTTAACTAAAATCATCATTCATGTTTTACATTTATATGGTATATTTTTCTTTCGCTATAATCGAGCTGGGAATTGTAGCTGCATATCCACCTCCATCCTGTATTTTATAATGCTTTTATGGTTAAAAATTAAGTAGTTCAAAATTAGTATTTTTCATCATCATTGCCATCATTTTTCACATGGTAAATTCTATATGCAGCCCAGGACATTTTAAAGTATATTTAGAAGTAAAGATAAGGGTGAGTCAAAGGTGCCGATCTAAATGGGGATGATAAGTAGTAAGATATAATCAGCCAAGACGCAGATCGATTTTGGCTTTTGAATAGAATAAAAGAAAACACCTACTGCAATTCACATTAGGTCTTTTTTTATTTAAGGAGCGTAGAAAAAAAGAATTTCCACTCACTTTAAGTGAGAGTGTAATTATATCATTATATCATATGTATCATGCTTGGACTAGCCGTCCGGCCCGGTGGGTCATTGGCTTAAAGTACTGCTGCTCCAGTATGCAGCTAGCGGTTGGATATACCTGGCTCTACGCTATGTGAGCATAAAAGCTTTGCACACACATGCAGCCATCGGCCATTTTAATGCCATCATGCAGGCGCTGGTCTTAAAGTCCAAGGTCTACCTTGTCATCAATATGTAAAGTGAAATGATATGATGTAAGCTGTCTCCTGCTCTCTCCTGGTCATCTTGTTTAAGTTTTCTAATATCCTTAAAAACCTAAAGATTTCAGTTATTTATATAACTTCAGCTATAGACTGAGGAATATTATTGCAAATTATCCTTTTTTTGTCATTACGATGGTCTAATGGAAGCTAAGCAAAAAACTAAAATACACTATATAAATTCAGTTCAAGATGGCTGCTTTCAGTTTTTGAGTTGTACACTTTCTGAATGCATTGTTAATTGAAGCGTTCCATGCTTTGCAACCTAATTTACTGACAATTCTAAACACATCAGGAATGTTTTTAAGGCAGACTTGGTAGATATTTTAATTGAGCACCCATATCAGTTTATTATTCTATTTCTCAAATATATAGGATGCACAAAAGTGCAGATTTCCTTAGTGCCCATCTTATACCCGCAGCAATAAAGATCTAAAGTGTGTTTCCCTCCGTTACACACAAAAAAATCAATAATACACAAAAAATGATCTATGTACTGGTACAAAGCTACGGAGAGACAGGATAGCAATCTGATGTCTTCAAATGATGAGGTATAGACTTCAAAAGGGCTGGTATATAGAAAGGATAAAAAGACAAAAAATATATATTTTAATACTGCCTTCAATACATGGTATTCTTTGATTTAGTAATGTACTCACAAAATTATGGAGTATTTTTTTTCACCATACAGTCCAGGAGTAGCTCCGATGTGTCTTAATAATGAGATTTCCTAAAATTATATTTTTCACATCAAATTTTTTTTTCAGATTCAGGCACATAAAAAAGCCCTGGAGCACTGTAGGTTTTCCCTTACAAAGAAAGTAGTCATGAACTTACCTGAGTTAAGCATACATACAGGTATAAGCAACTCCATTTAAATGATTGGTTTTCATATAGTGCATTCATATATAAATGGCTGTTTTTGTAAATGTTGTGTCCTTGAACGTTACAGGCTGCATCAATTATCTCTAGTAGAAGACATCATATAATCTATTCAATCTGTTATTGTCTTTGTGCCGCATATTAGAAAGCGATAGTGGATATGTGGTGTGGCAGAGCAGTAAATAAAATATAGAGCGGGCTAAGATATACAGCGTACAAGGGGAATGTGCGCAAGGAAGTGATTTTTCATAAAGGTTGTTATCTTTGCGATGTAAAATTGTTCTAGTAGTTATACTGGTAGTTACAAAATGATTTTCCTGTCACAAACTTGATGCCTGATAATACCCATGATAACTTTTTATATATCTTTTCCACAGGATTGTTTAATAAGAGGAATGGCTCTTGGTGCGTAAGAGCAATAAATACATTTTGAAAAAAAAATATTTTTGCAGTTTAATCTAAAGCAGTATTGCAATTGTTAAAAGGTCTAAATATTATATAATAATAGTAATGAAAGATGCCAGTATAACAAGGCAAAATATTATATTAGTAAAATATCTAATAGTGAGTAATAGTACACCGAATTGTATTTATTATGTAAGAAATATTAAAAAAATAGTTTTATGAAAAACATTTTGTTTTACAGTTTTAACTGTTATACACTGTACCCAGCTAGTGCAGATAAAAAATAAAACCCCCAGCTATATTCATATATATGTCCTAAGTTTAGGTAGATCTCATATTCCTAAGATTTTTTCATATATTTTCATATATTTTGGCAGTTATAGACATACCCCGGAACTCTCTGGGTTTGCTCAGAAACTCTGGGTAAATCGCCCCTTCTCCAGTTTACTCGGCCACTGATCCTTGCCTCCGTAGCCACTGCTGTCCAGGAGGAATACCCAAGCCATCAAACATATAGATAAACGATGAAGAGCATACCAGGGCTTTTGATACCTATGGTCCACCCACATTCCATTTTGCTTGTGTCTTCTCAAACAATTGGCGGAAAAAGCCCTGAAGCTGTATTATTAATATCTGTAAAGAATGTTTCTGCATTGTCACAAATGGATCCAATAGAAAATAATTACTTTTCTGATTCACAAGAAACAAGATATGGATAATAATGATATACAAGAAACACTGATGGTGCATTGAAAAATAGTCTCAGCACTAAATAGCATGGCGTGTATGTTCTTCATGCTTGCTGCCCAAATATTATTAACATTCATAAGTGCTATGTGATTACTAAGATGATGAGAAAAAGAGGGATCTTAGCCATTCTGTAAAAATACAAACTTCAAATCTTTCCAAACAAAATTGCATTTATGTGAAAAATCTTATTCAATGCACACAAAATTAAAATGCCTGTAACTATATAAGTAATATATATTTTTCAATTGACATGTCTGCAATTAATAATCTAAATGCAATGGTAAATTAAATAACTAAGAGTATTAGTTATTTGTATTTAACCCCTGAGCTTTTTTTTTTATTTTTGTACCCTACGTCACAATGGCTATAATTTGTTTCTCATTTAACATACCCACACAAATTACGTATTGTTTTTTCAGGACAAGAAGGTCTTTCTTTACAAAAACAACATCTTTTCGACTTTTGGAAAATCTAAAAAAAGCTAATACAAAAAAAAAATCCTATATTTTCCTGAGTTTAGAAATACTGTTTTTATGGGGTTTTTTTGCAAATCATAGGGCAATAAGTAGCATATGGCTATTTCACAAGAGCAATTTTTTTTCAAAATTAGCAATAGTAACATTATAACACTGATATCACTCCCACCATTCATCTTGGGGTATTATGACACCTTTCATGTAGCCATTTTACCACTAATCTTTGCCAAAGTTTTTAGAGGTAAATATATTTGGTGATTTTTTTTTTTTACACAGATCGCAATTCGGTTATAAATGTGCTGAGAATTTAAAGGGTGACACCGCCTATGCATAGATTTATTGGGTTGTTTAGTGGCTGAAAGGCCATATTTGGGGAAAAGGGTGCACAAAAAAGGCTGGTGGTAAAATGAGTGGATGGAAAGTACCAATTGTATTTGTATTCTTGTTCGTTTTTATGTTCGCCCGAATACGAATGCACAAGTCTAATAGTTTCTATTCATAATAACCAATTCCCCCCCCTTATCAGCTGGCTTTACCACTAAAGTCTCATCATCCTATAAATATTTAAGTGGTCTTTTTTCTTCACTGTTACATCGGTATTACTTAATTTTAGGAATACTGACCAGGTCATTAAAAATTGTTCAAAAGCAATCCTAGCATCTGATTTTTGGGGATATTTTTTTTTCTTTTCAACTCAGAATGTATTACGACAAGTAATTATTAGAGCAAAAAAGCATAAGAGGGGGGCTTTCCTGCAAAATGTTTCTTAAGGCATAAGAAACATACGGGCATGACATTTACTAAAGTTTCTGGTAGGTACACATTTGAGGCATTTAAACATGCACGTGATCTCCTGGCTCCAAGGTTTGAGTCTTTATAGCAGGAAAAACAGGCAGGCTATATGTGCCAGATAATCTGAATCATTCTTATCTGCTGTCACATTTTATGATATACAAAGTACTTAGCAAAGAGGCTTCGTCTAGGCAGCACCTAGTAGAATATGCACATGTTTGCGTTAGATGAATCCTAGACGTGCAGAACCAATTTGGGACAAAACTGAGCAGTTTTAGCTATGTAAGTTGCTTACGCTCATGATGTGTAGATGTGCTTTTGGAGTAAAAGAAACATAGGAACAAAACAAACTGCTCAGAAATTCTACACAATAATTCTATTCTGTACTTGAAGAATAAAACATGTGCAAAAATATTGTTCCCATTATTCAGTTGTCTTTAATTTCCCACCTTGAGAAACCTTTATTGCAGGAGAATGAATGGAAGCTGTCAATCAGAGGAGTACAAACAGTGTTGCAGCCAAGTATAGCATTATAACCGAATAAAGTGCTAAAATATTTCAATTCCTTTGTTATTGTCTCTCCCTCGCCCCTCTCAACCCCATCTCAGCAGAGCACTTCCGACGTATACCCATATACTGTATCCGTAAGCAAGCACCAAGACACTACAGTGTGCAAATCAGTCACTGCAACTTTCCCTGCTGATGACCCATCACTAAAACACTGCCTTTCTCTTCCGAGTTTTCAACAACATCAAAAGGCAGATTACTGAAGAACACTGACCAAGAGACGGTCCATTCATGATGTACCAAGTACCCTATGATTGAACCTTGCCTTCGGACTTTGTGCAATATGAAAGACAATCCCCATGAGCATTTTTTTTCATACGCATGCAGATATTCCATGAAAAAAGGAACAAGAGCATTCCTGGAACCATTATGTTAACCAACTGAAAAGACAATGAAATTAGAATAAAGTATTAATTCTAATAGCTTCAAAAAAGTGTAGTGACGTGAATAAGTTACAAATCAAATGTAATTCTGCTTACAGAGATATACTCAAATCTTCCAAAAAAACTTCACTGTCAAAATGCCAGGTTAAAAATGGCATTTATCAAATCTAGCCGTTTTCGATAGTGACCCTCTGGCAGTCAAATGGCTGTTAAAAACCAGACCCTGCATCATTTAGCTTTAGTATATATTTCAAGAATGAACTAGAGCGGCGAAAAGATCATAAATACTGTCCTCAACTGCTATTCATACTTCACCTAAGCCTGTGAAAAGGGATTGAATTGTGCATTATATTAAAATATGTGAAAAATAATCATCCACCTGAAGATAAGGAGGACTTGGATGTGTGAAACCTGTTCTGAATGGATAGGGCTCGGAATACAAATACATGGTAACGAGTGGCTTAGGAATAGGTGGACTGAGGAAAAAAGAATAAAACGTCCTCATTATAATTCATGTGCAGAAAAGCACCTCAGGATTACCAGAACATTTAAATGGGGAAACTTTAAAATGTAACATTAGTGATCACACTGTGAAGGGGATCTCAGGATAATCTGCACTGCACCCGAACAACTACTAAACTTTTCACATAAAAAGTAAACTATTCTGATAATCTATTCTTCTGACAGCAGCGGGAAACTCCCCCATTTCATGGAAAAATAGGCAGGTCTTGACCCGGAAAACCGGAGGAGCAGCCCTCACCCGGCAATCTCCGGGTCAAACGCGGAGAGTTCCCAGGTATGAGTATATGCCATTAAAGTTTATTCACTGATCAATGAATTAGAGCCAAATGTGCTTGTTTAGTTTTGGGTGCCCACCCCTGACCATCATTATTGTGCATGCTTGTGTGACACCACTCGCACGTGGACAGATGTTTGAAAAGTGTGAGTTTTGTGCACAGTATAGAAAAGAGATCATAATATTTTCTATACTATACTAGTCCACTGAATAAAATAATGCTGCAAAATGAATTATCCGTCTCAACAAAGGACCAATATACATGTTCATAACTCATAGTTCCCAACAGCAGATAATCTCGTTGATAATGAAAGCTGGACCTCACTTTAAGTCAGTGGGATAGACAATACCATAGTGTGTACAGCAGTCTGTTTTCTGAAAACATCTGCACTTACAATTGCTCGTCTTGCTAAATAATTGATTAATAAACTTTTCTTCTCTCCCCACAGCTTTTTTTCCTCCAGTAAATGAAATATGAAATGTATTTGATAAAACTGGTGATATCGCCGGTTATATCAATAATGCAGGCAAGCGTGACACTGCCTGTCATGGACTGGCATTGGGAAGTTGTGGGCATTCTTCTAGTGGCAGGGATTTCAATTGAACTTCCTCCAAACCTATTTAGCAGAATGACAATAAATAAGAGAATATTATATCTGTTATAGACTTATTTTTTTTTATAATGCTCTAAACTTAATTTTGTATGCTATATACTTTTATATAATGCTATATACTTATTTTTTTATATACTGCTCTATACTTATTTTTTTAAAACAATATTCAATTAAATGTTTAATTACGGTATTTATACTGCTTTTGTCAAATGCAGTTGCTCAGAATCAGAGCAAATAATGTACAGAGTTTAATGCCAAGGTATCACAAGTAACTCGACACATTGGTATATTGGCGCAGATTCATTAACTGAGATAAACTGTATGCAATATTAAAGAATGTTGGTATTAAATTGTTTGTGATCGATTTATATCAAGCATTGAATCCAGTCAATATGTCTGACAGTTTTACTGTGAATACAGTATTTCATCCATTTAAGAAAAACATTTTGTCCACATTCATTATCTTGAAATTGAATGAATCACTTCAATTGCACTTTGATAATTTTGAATTTGAAATTGCTAACAGGTAGATGGAAATATTTGTCGCTACCCATCATTATAAGCACTTAGAGACAGTAATGATTTACATTAAGTTTAGAATATATGAAGGATTGCATTTATACACTCCTAAAAAACCTGCAGTATGTAAATGTCATGGGATTTTATTAACTAATCATGTAGCAATGGCTGTTTTATATATATATATATATATATATATATATATATATATATATTATTATTTTATTTAAAGAAACCCAGTGATGATGTCATGACATCTGTAGGGGAACATTTCAGTTTTAAGAAAGGGGTCAACAAAGACCTCAAGGTGATCGTATCACAAGCTTAATATACATTGTATTATTTTTCAGCAGGAACCCCTAACACGTGGGAGAAATCCTATGCAAAATGTCTGCAAAAATGCATAATTTGTTTTGCCTATTATATATATATATATTGTGTGTGGATACTCTCAATGAGAGCGATTTAGAGTTAAATTAACATTGCTAAAATGACTTGCATGTAAAATAACCCTTAAGGGGTTATATAAACTTCATTATATTAAAGAGTTTCTGACTTAAAATTTAGACCAACAAAACCTACAATTGATTTTGTTTTAATATAAATACAGCCTTAACTACTAAAGCAGTGATCTCTACAGTGATGTTATTTAAGATTCTTTCAATAACCTGATTACGTCCGACAGCTTCACTATTGATTAAACATTGTGTGGTCCTGGTCAATACACTGACAGCTTAGATTTATGTGCTTGGGTCTTGCTTTAAAGTCTGGGTAAAGATAACTGCATACCACACTTAGCTATGTCATTGACACACAAATATTATTTTGTACTTAGTCTTTATACTGTCTTACAATCATCACACAGTTACACAATGGGTTCAAAGCACATTAATCCATTTGGTGAAGGATAGAGACTATAAAATCTCCCTCTTTGTTGACAATGTCACCCTTACCCACCGCAATTCACATCATATTTGTAAGAAACCTACAATTCATAGGGAAACACTATTAGTATATATCAGGTGGTTTGGGGGGGGGTCTTATTTGGAACACAACTATGGTGCAGCCAGCTTAGCACAAAGTCTCAATTGTGGCATATCAGAAACCTGATTGCATGGTGAGTCCATACTGAAGAACATTACCTTCACCCAGTGTTCCAGCAGAAGGCAGTTTGAATACCTAAACAAACGAGGCTGCTAAATTGGCACACCCTCACTGGATTGAGATCTGGTGACTGCGGAGGCCATTGGAGTACAACGAACTGATTGTCATGTTCAAGAAACCAGTTGAAGATGACGTGAGCTTTGTGACATGGGGCATTATCCTGCTGGAAGTAGTCATCAGAAGATGGGTACACGGTAGTCATAAAGGGATGGACATGGTCAGCAACAATACACAGGTAGGCTGTTACATTTAAACAATGCTCAGTTGGTACTAAGGGTCCCAAAGTGTGCCAATTAAATGCCCCCCACAGCATTACACCACCACCAGCCTGAACCGTAGATACAAGGCAGGATGGATCCATGCTTTCATGTTGTTTACTTCAAAGTCTGCCCTGCCGTCTGAATGTCACAGCTGGAATCGAGACCATCATGTAAAAAGTATTGCTTTTCACCTTCAGATACTTTCTCCCAGGGGGCCAGTATTTCCATACTTTTGTAATAGTTTATTTGATTTATTATATTATCCCATAAAGGTATCGCTGCATCCTTCCACTAGGTTTTTCTGGTTGGGGTTTGTTCCCTAAAGCGAGTGAGGGGTTCTCATTCTTTTTTCAAAATGGAGGATCTCAATTAGAGAATGTGTTCACCATAAGGCTATGTGAAATAACTTTTGTCTTCATTAGATTTATGGTTTATTTTTCGTCTGTTACTTAAATTTTCTATAGCAAAGGGGGTTTAGTGAACGATTTGTGTACGAAGTGACATCCCTCAGGGGCTTGTTTGCTGTGGTGATGCAGCTCTTATGTATAAAGTAGTAGATACAAACTGTATATTTCTGCTTTCCCTTTTTGTCAAAGCTCTTTTTTAATTTCTGTGAAATAAGTAAAACAAATGTAAGAGAAAACTTAAAATGATTTATATCACATTTGGAGGAAACAAATATTTTTTAATTACAAGTGAAGAAAATATGTGTAAATACTTAGGGGACAGGTACTTCTAGGACAGGTAGGGCTTTCTTATATATTTATAAATCATCATTTAGAATGAAAAATACAAAAAACTAATTTTTCACAGATTCACCTATAAAAACTATACATAACCAGTGCAAATGAATAAAAAAACTGTATTTAGGTATTTGTCCTGATTTTGGAAACACCCCTTATGCCTATTTTCACCCATTTTGGTAGTTATAGAGCGAAATAGGAATGACGTGCATTGCTGTTTACAAACTATTTTTGTTAAAAATGTGATTTACTAAGCGGCTGAACAAAAGTACACATTTTAAAAAAATATATATTTTACTAGAGGCGTTTTAAAACTTTTTGTTTAACCATTTTAGCTCCAATCTGTGCCACTCATCGCAGTAATGAGTAATTGCAGTGCCTTTCTTTTCAAGGCTTCGTGGAGAATTGGAGGATGGTGAACTTCTGGCAAAATCACCTGATTGGGGGAGAGGACGTCACTGGAAGCACCACTATTTTGGCAAGGTTATGTCCTCAGAGAGATGGACAAAGAGAGAAGATAAAAGATGAAAAAGAGAAATGGCAGAGAGAAGATAGAAGTTTAAGAAAGAAGATGCGAAAGTGGAAGCAAAATAGGTAGGGAAACATATAGAGAACATGAGAGAGGGAGTGTTTCAGAGTGAATAAAAGGGTATAAGGGCAGGGGCACAGAGAGGCCTGGGGGAGAGGGCAGGGAGCACAGAGAGAGAGAGACACTTGGTTGAGCATTTCATATTTGTTTTCCATGATATTTAACAAACTGTATTTATATTCCAACAAAATTGTAGTATGGGAGACACTAGAAAACAAAAATGCCAAATACATTTTATGCTATATGGATAAGTAATGTCCAAATGTGCAGCTGTCATTAGGGCCTTTGCAAGAGAAAAAAATACCACTGTGAATTGAATATAAATAAATGTATTGACTCCTTAACTATGTCAATAAATTCAACTAAAACTATACCAGAAGTGGCCCTGAAACTCACTTTATCTACAGGAATTATAGAGCTATTATGTGCAGTAGTTTTGTTCAGAATTGTTGATGCATGTGCTTGTTGTGGTGTATAGAAATCAAAAACAATGCCGAAAGATACTCAAGAATTTAAATGTGAAATCAATGGTTATTCCATCTGAATTACTGACATAGAAACTTAATTTAAGGGAATTTACGCATTGGCTGCCAAAACTGTACCTTATTATGCACATTATGCAAGGATTTATTTTATTACTTTGAGTGGGCCCATTAATCTTTACAAGTGCTCTCATTAGAAAACAGAAAAGTAATTGCTAACGGTTAGATACAAATATAATGATAGTATTTAGCTGGAATCATCTTAACACTATAAAATATGTGCTTACGTCTTTGAACACAGAAGTGAGCTCAATTTGGCATAAGGTGTAAAAAGATCTAGATATTTGAGGCCTAGGATAGGATTTTCTTTCCTATTTCCAAAGCTCCAGAGTACCCATTAAACAGTTTGCAATTAGCTTATAAACAATGCTTCTATCACTGATATGTAATGCAGCCACTATTCATGCCCTAATAAAAAGAAATACACCAGAAATGATCTGAAATGTGTGTTTTACAGTTCTTTTTAGCGTATATGTAGTTCAAATATGAATTTCCTTGAAAGTAAAGCCCTCTTGAGGAGACAGAATTGTTAGTGTCTCCAAGACAAGTCAAGGGATCACACAGTGCAGCTTCAAAGACATTTAAGATAATCGTTTATAGGTTGTCATAAAACTATAGATGATATTTTTCTCTTTTGAGGAAGGTCTAACCATGGGAAGGTTTTTTAGAGGAAATTTAGTGTATATTTCTACGTTTATTTATCTGCAATAAGTGGATACCAAGCTACCTCAAGGTTTAAAACACTATTATACTATTATATTAAAAATCTAATCTTTAAATACCTACAGTAGGAGAAGATATGTGTTTATTATTTGTTTCCTGTACATTTTACACAATGTTTCTTAATGAGAGATTTAGGTGATAGGGGCAGCCTCTGTATTCAAGCAGTATTTTTCATTCAAACATTCACAATTTCCCGTTTTTAATTTTCTGAATTCTAGCGGTCAAAACAAGGATACCTGTGAAGATCGCAGGTTAGGCTTACTAAAGTGATCCATCTCTGTGGGAGTAGCTTCATCAGAGAGGAAATAGGTGAATGTAGCCAAACACCAAAGATGAAACTGACCCTTTGACCCACAGGGGTCAAACCTAGAGAGTACCTAGATATGCTAAACAGCAATAGCACAAATTCATACCATCAACACATATTCCTTGTTACTGGTGGTCACAGCTTTTAGCATAACTATATATAAGTAAGAAAATATTTCATAGGTTGAGGTGTATGGTCAAGGTTGTAGAACCAATGGATTTCCCTCTCATCATTACAAAGGCTGCTTGAATTAGCTGTTGCAAAAGAAGGGCAACTATAACAACAAAAGCATAAGACCTTATAGAAAGGAATGCAACCAGTTAGAACAATATTTTCTCTTCATCTATGAGGGAGTGTTAGAGACAAAATTCAACTTTTATATATACATACCTCACATTATAGAAGCTATCACGTGATGAAAAGTGTGAAAGTTGTACAGTGAAATACATATATCATATGGCAAAATCTAGAATATATAGCATGTAAAATATTTTAGAATTCAAGTTGACATTTCCACTAACTCTGTGTGAGGAGAAATAGTAAGTATTTCAATAAGTTTTGTTCAAACTGAACCAGACACAAGTAGGACTAGTCAGTGGCATTAAAGAAATAGTACTGGAAGTTGGAGGTTTATGCTTACCATGTAAACAAAACATTTACTACAACTTACTCCTGCTCAGTGTCATTCTGTTAAAAAAAAAAAAGGTTTGCTGTGATCATGGCTACATGACGATCCTGGCACCAGATCCTGGATCTATTCATCATTGTGGCCAAGTAGCCCCCAAACCAGTAGAAATCTTCCATCCCAAAGGCTGAAGTTTCCTGTAGAGTTTTCATGAATTCAAGTAACATCAGGTGATTTTGGTGGAGAGTCTGTAAGGTTCAAAAGGTTTATATGTATTTTTCTGCTTTTTATATTTTACCAACTAAATGTAATGCAAATTCAACTACTGCTTTTAGAATAATATACCGTAATATAAAATTGTTGTCCATTGGTAAATATTTGCTTCCGCCAAACCCATGTTTCTAAGCATATTTACGCAACAATTGGTCCTTTTAGTCTATGGTGAAATAACTGAGAAAATGATTATTTCTGACAATTACAGTGTGAAGGTCATGGTTTCATTTGTTTGTTCTTTCTTCTCAAAGTTAAAGCTAAATTGTACAAGACCAGTTGGTTCAAGGAAAGAGAGTTCACTCATAGTTCAAACCCATAACAATCAAAGTACTAATGTCCTCCTAACTGTCACAACAGTGAAAATGTAAATGATTTTTCTTTGTTCTCATATCAGTTGAAATGGTAAAAAAATACATCTGGATATAGAAAAATCTAGTATGTCTTTATATAATATTGTTCCGGATATCTCCAAATAGAAGTATCAAAATCTCCAATTAAAGTACAATTAAATTTGCTGTATTGTTTTATTTCATTTCTAAGACACAAGTGGCAGAACAATGGAATTTTTGCTCGATCCTTTTTAAATACTTTTGCTAAGAACGTACAATGGTTGAGCAAAAAATGTAAAGCTTATTTTATATTCACTAATTATAATGATGTGTAAAATATTTTTAGGGGAAGTGTTTGATAAATTATAGCATGTCATGTATATTTATATTCTGAACAAAATGTATTGTAAAAACTGCTGAAGTAGCATTTAAGTTTAAAATGTAATCCCTGTCTCTGCAAGTCGAGTGGAAGGAAAGATGGTCATTGCATATACGTTATTTAGAACGATGGATGCATGATTAAATTACAAATCACCTTGTTGAACCACACTAAGTGGTTAATTTGTCATGCTAAAGATACATTTTAGACCATTACATTATCCTCTATATGACTAAAAGCATGTGGACAATTATTGAGTTTATGTGTTTCAGCAACAGTGCTATTACTGTGAAGTGGAAGCATCTAGAGTGACAACAGGTCAGCCACAAAGCGGTAACCCAGCCGGGGTTGCTGAGTGCTGTGTCATGGACCGGGTCCATACATAACTGAAAGGACCCAGTGCGCCCAAAGATTGTGTGCAGGAGTTACGGTGCAGTAGCGGAGTTGGACAGGGCCAGGTTGCAGGACGACCACACTCACCCAGGTGTTGAGTATCTAGGGTTGTGCAGCCACATACCAGCGCCCTGACATAGCAGCAGATGTCATCCAAAAGAAAACAAAGTGATATCCTGCAGGCACCCTGGAGCAGGCATGAAACATATCACTAGAATCACGTGCAGGATGCTGCAGGCTGGGAGTATGGAAGCTAAGCAAATGATATAGCAGAAACATAATAAGCAAGGGGGGCATAGCAAGGAACAGAGAAACCACCTGGAAGTGTGATAGATGAATCAAGGTTTGGTGGTTGCTAGGAAAATGCTATCTACTGAAATGCATAGTGGCTACTGTATAGTTTGGTAGAGAAGGGGCTAGGGTCTGGAGCTGTTTTTTATGGTTTGAACTACTTCCTTTGGTTCCAGTGAAGGGTAATAATTAATGCTACGACGTACAGCTTCCAACTATGTGTAAGGCCTTTTCTTGTTCCAGTATGACTATGCCCCTGAGCACAAAGCAAAGTTCATAATGACATGGTTTGGTGTCGAGGAATTCAAGTGGCCTGCAGATTGCCCTTTTACCTTGATGTCATTGAACACATCTGTTAAATTGCTAATTGCTGTTGATTGGTTTAGGAAAATTTTGTAATGATGGGGATGAGACGTTTGAGATCGTTAGGACAGCCAATTAATATGCTATATCTAATAAAGGTAACTGTTTTAATGGACTTCTGTCTATTCCAAACATCAATAAAACTCCAACTAAACTGCATGTAAATAAACACTTATATTATAAGTTATAATATAATTACAAAATATAACATCCTTCAATTTAGACTCCCCTGAAACCCATTTTTGTTGGTGAGAGCAAATAAACACATTGCAGAAGTCACAAATAACAGCTAACTTTAGACCATGCCAAATATTTTCAAATATTATAATTTTTAATTTATAATATTATAACATTTCTAATGTGAAAACCGACACAAAAGAATGTCTGAAGTGTTATAGGATTGCATGAAATATGAAACAGATAACTCCACAGTCTTTACTAAGACTGTACAAATTTCTCCTGAATAATTCAGGAAAATTCAAACAGTTGCTTTTTGAAGATGTCGCCTCCTATGACTGTTTGCTTTACTTTATAGGTGTCCTGAAATGTGATAAGAGAAAAATCACCTTGATGTTGAATCATGACATATTTGAAAAGAACAATATATTTTTTGGTGTGAAAGCTGCTACAATATTTTGATGCATTTCAATGTCATCCTTTAGGATACATTAAAGGTAAATGGATTCAAGATTGTATCATACAAACACAGGTCAATTTGTAAAAAAAAAAATAATATCGAGCTTTTGACACATCTAGTTGTACTTGTAGGAGAAACCTTGAGCTGTACTAAGACCTGAAGGATCATGTTTTATACCAGTGGTTCCAAATGAGGCCTAGAGTGTCACTTTTATGTTCTAAATGCTCTACATTCCTTATCTATAGCTAATCTCTAAACAAATAATATTAACTACTGTTATTCCAGTAATAAATAGCAGTTTTGGAATGATAGAATGCCATACCTACATATCTACTGCATATAAAAAATAAAAATAAAAAGACCCCCTATAATGATTTTACATATTTTGTAGTATTTATTTCACCAAGAAAATAGGTGCATCTTGAAGAAATCAGACATCTTCCACTGATTATTTAGGAGAAATCACAGGAAAAATGGGCAAACTACATAGGCCAAATGGTCCTTATATGTGGACAGACAAGACAAACTGTTAAATATGGAGGACAGGTAGAAAAACAAATTCGCTAGGCAAAGGGATGGTCAGGCAAGCAAAGGGTCAAAAACATGACAGTTAGGCAATATAGAATGTGGCTTCCAGCAAAAGAGCATAATAGGGTGCCAGCAGAAAGCATTTCCAAGCCCTGCCTCCAAGGGAACATCACAGGCACACCTCCAGCCCCACATCTTCCAGTGGGATCTGGCCTCTTGGGGACCTCGCACCAGCTGGCAACTGCCTATCTGCCAGTAGCCGGACCCAGGGAAATGTATTCTTTAAAAGAAAGACTCATGCCCTTGCTACATCCATTATTAACCATCTTGTCCATGTGGAACAACAGATTGCATGTTAAGTATATACAAAGTATAGCACTTTCCCCAGCAGCCATTAAGTACAAGCAATTTACCACATATAAAAGTAACAAATACATAGCAAATGCAATGCACAGGCTAAAAGAAATGTCTTTTTTATTGTTCCATACACTATATTATCATTTATTTTAGTCTATTCATGGGATTTGTTATGTATTACTGTATTACCAAGAAAATAGGTGCATCTTGAAGAAATCAGTCATCTTCCACTGATTATTTAGGAGAAGTTAGGCGACTCCTTGAATCTTCAAGGGCACAGTTCACTTTCCATCTCCAAGATTATGAACAAAGCATTTAACATCAAATGCCATAATTATTTTTAAAAAATGCTATCAGATTTATTCATTTGTTGAATATCTGAATGTGAGTTTAACTAAGAATGCCAGCAGGCAACTGGCAGTTATATATATATTTTTTAATGAAAAAATACTGATAAGAATGTAATTTTGCATGTCACTAATCATCTTTCAAAATCACCAGTTAGATGTCTTCAATTTCTATTCACAGTTCCTTGGATTTTTGATGAGAGTTGATGGTGATGAGCCAGAAATTTGCAGCGAAGCAATAAAGGATATGAAAACATGTTTAAAAAAAAAAAAAGATTTGATGATGTCACTTGATATGTGTTTTCAAAGAGATATTAGCTACAAGGAGAAGGCAAGGACAAAAGGCAAAAGGAACCAAAGAAAATTTACTTTAAAACATACCGACAAAACATTTTTGATTATAGAAGCACATGATTTTTATTTGGAAAAATTAAGCAAAGACAGATTTGACCATTAACTATTGATGATAATTTGGAAAGTTTCATGGAAACCAGGTTTTTTCCAATATTCATCTGAATTTAGCATTTTTATGACTAAGTGCGCTATTAGAAACATCCTTCCTAGTATAAGTGGTGAAAAATATCTGCATTCACAGGAGTGAATTGTATTGTGTGATTGAGCGATTTGTAGTACTTAATAATTTCCAAACTCTTTCCAGAAATAATTCTTTAATCACGTCAAATTTTGTCTCATTCATATTTTTTTCAGAAAAAACCTTATGTAATCTCATGTGACACAAAGGTAGGCACTGATAGGTTGTGTCCACAAAAACTGAAAAAAAACTTCTTAAAAGAAATCTGTGTTTTTACGTGATTAGGTCTTCAGAGGAAATAATAACCTGACAGATTTGTTAAGGTTTATTTTACCAACGTGTTAGGGAGTTCAGTTAATGTTTTATCTAAATGGAACAGCACTTTTAAGTCAATATTAAAAAAGTAAATCACCTGGGAGCCCAGCACTGTTTTACTTCTTAAAATGAATTCACAGGAACCTCACTGTTTCTAAGATCACAAGATAATTAAAAACACACTCCAATGAGCACAGGAATTAAATTACAGAGAAAAAGAATAATGAATACTCTATATACCAAAGATCATCATTTCCCATTGAATATACTGAATAGTGAATAGATAACTTGACTCATCAAAGGCAGTTTTTCTGGATTTTTTTTCTATATTAAAATGAAATTTAATGTGTATATTCTGTATAAGCACACCCTATCAGCTTGTCCACTGCTACAGGCTAGGCAAATCGTTACTGATGAGACCATCTGAGCTGGAGAAACAATAAGGGACACTCCTATGTCCCAGGATGCTCCCTGAACAACAAATGTATTTCAAAGGACTTTGTAAGTACTTTCATATGCAATCATTAATTCATTTCTGATGAAATTGTATATCTATTGTCAGACAGATCATGTTATGTATGTATATGTTGGTTTTTGATTGCGCTTTGGATTTACCCTTACAAAAAAAATACCGCAGTTTTTCTGAAGTAATACTGCACATTTACTGCAGTTTTACTGCATTTGTACTTCACTGTACTGCAGTTTTACTGCAGTTATTTTTGTACGGAAGTACAAATGCAATAAAGCTACAGTACTTTGAAGTACAACTGTAGGTTTGCAATTTAAAAAAAAGTGCAGTAAAACTGCAGTAAAAGTGCAGTAAATGTGCAGTAATACTGCAGTAAAAGTGCAGTATTGTCCAAAAAACTGCTGTATTACTTCAGAAAAAAACTGCAGTAATTTTTCGTAAGGGTATATCCATATTGCCCCGATCTGAGGGGGAATAGGCAGATTATCGGGGTCATACAGTCTTCCTATTCTGCACAAATTCTAGGCAGAGGGTGGTCACACCAAATATTGATTTGATTTTGATTTTTTTTTCCTGTTCACGCACTTTGTATTTTGTTAAATGAGGAAAATCAACAGAATTGTTGTTTTAGGTAATATTAAAATCACTGCTAAAAATAGGAATAAGATGACATTTAGAAAATAACATCTTGATAAAACAATGACATTTCCCACAATCTTATCTGCTTTTTGGTTTTGTTTTAATTGTCTTATATTTATCAAAAAGTACTGTAGATTATTTCTATAGATAATCAGCCTGAGGCTGCTAATTTAATTGATTTTTATATTATTAACTGAGAATGAGCTGGAAAGAGCTGACTAACCATGGAATTAAAACTTTTGTTTTACTTTTTATTCGCTGTATAAAAGGCATGAGTTAAATGGCTAGTGTCACAATAATGCTTGCAATATATTTTAGGGTTATTATAACTATAAATAAGTAACCCCATGTAATAAAATTCATAGAAGATATGAGGCATGCCAAAGCACCCATCTATTGGCAGAAGCCTTCTTTATCTTGTGTCCTGATGATCTCAATGGTTATTCCTTACCTTATGTTTGCCATTGATTGGTTCTGGCAGAGACAGTATTTAACAATAGGAAATGAATATAGGTCTTATGCCAACTTTTTGGCTATTAATTGTCTCTTACTTTGAAACGAAATACCCCCAAGGCAAATATACAATCGAATTTGAGAAATTAACTTTCTTATTGGTAAAATTCAGAAGTTCCAAATAATCACAAGGGCTTATTCAACTGCGATATTAGAGCGCAAGCAACCATTGTAAAGTATGAAATCTGTGGGTTTTTTTGTTCTAAATGTGAAAAAGTGAAAAATTAGTGACAGGAGCATGTGTTTTAATCACGTGACAGAACTACTAGAGAGTCCCTCTGAAAATCACGTGACAGAACTATTGGAATCCTTGTATAATGTAGTAGGTACATGGGATCTATATATATCCTTGTAGAGATTTCCATAGAAGGTGATCACTTCATCCTGATTTATATTGTAAAAAAGGTATAAAGACTAATGGTTTGAAGGGAAAAGTTACCTCAGCCTCTACCTCCACCTCTGTCTTCTAGTCTCTCTTCCATCGTTTCAAGAAAAGCCTACAGCACTCAAGTTCCATATAATAAATTTAACCTATTTAAGAAGACATAAATGCTGTGATTTCTAATCCACAGCTTTAACAACAAAACTCATAACAAATCTAATAATATTGATTAAAAATATTTATATTGAAAAATAATTAAAAGGAAAATTGAAGTTTTCAATGGACATGTGTGCTATGGTAAAATGAAACGAGTACTTATCTGTATATAATGCTAGGATTAACTATAGAAGACAAAGTAATGTTACATTAAACGTTGCAATAGGACCTAAACATTATTTGGTTGGACTGAAGGAACCTACACACAAGATGATGATAAATCTGGGTCCCAGGAACTTAAACAGGTAGTATATTTGAGTATAATTATAAATGCTGATGAGAAAGTAAATTGGTTGAAAGATCTAGATCCAAACACTCCATGCACTGCAATAACTATAGATGCAGAAACAAAAACATATTATGAACAGAACAAATGTGGTGTACACTTATTGAACCAAGTACCATATTGGATATGCACACTTAGTCTTTTCTTCATAGATAATTAACCTCATAAGTTGCTCAGATGTTAAAGTTTAACACCACAGACATATGCAATATGATATGTAACTTTGCAACCATTAATAAAAAAAAATGTTACATCGAAATTAAAATAATGTGTTTCAAAACATAATGAAATAACTCATTTGCATCTTTATCTGGAATAATTTGAATACTTAATATTGAATAGTTT
Organism: Spea bombifrons; assembly: GCF_027358695.1. NCBI lineage: Eukaryota > Metazoa > Chordata > Amphibia > Anura > Pelobatidae > Spea > Spea bombifrons. The sequence goes on from NC_071089.1 coordinate 106,209,299, forward strand.
TCTTCATTGAAATGTTAAACTGAAAATGTCTCCTAGACTTTTAATTCTTTTTTTTGTACCTTTTCAAAGTATAGCATTACTTATTACACCGAAGCAAATGTTGAGTCACTAAATCTGAAAAGATGTTCCAGCAATATCTTCTGCCAAAGGGTTCAATACTTGATTTAATAATTTAAGCTTATTAATTCATTAATTTTAGTCTTTGCACTAAAGCTGCTGAAGTAATTTGTTGATTACAGATTATCTCTCAGTTTATCAGTTTTATTCTTTTTACATTTTACATGCTATGAACAGTCTTTTATTTTACTGCAAGAAAGGGAAAGCATGACAGAAGGAATATATCGTTACAAAACAATACATTTAGGTATAAGAAGCAGAAATAGTCATTGTTTATACTTAAATAACTCAAAGACGCACTCAAGCAATGCTTTGAATAGGCTATGTTCCATAATATAGTGCCTTGGGTATCTGTGTTGCTAAGCTAACTAGTTCTACTACTACTGCTGCTACTATACACCCCAAAGTATTTCAAACACTGGTATTTTAACCCTTTCCATGCACAATTCTAACCCCTTGCCTTTGCCAACGTTTGTGGTAGTATTTTTTTGTTTGTTTTTTCTTCACACAAATAGTAGTTCAGGTAAGAATTTATAGTTCACTGTCAAACAACTCCCCTCAATGTGTTCAGCAACATCTCCTGATTACAGGGATACTTCCCTGTATGTGGGGCTAAAAAGGCCACATTTGGGAGGAGTACATTTTTTTCATTTAGAATTTTACCATCTGGGCATCCTCCCCCATGTCCTATTTGGGACATCTTTGAACCAGGACAATTCAATTTACCCCATCAAAACATATTTTGTAGCAAACTAGACAACCCAGGATAATTCAATTAGTGGTATTTTGACTTATTCCACCAACAGCCTTTGTCAAAGTTTGTAATAGTCTTTTTTGCGTTTTCACACACATTGTAACTTAGGTATGAATTTACAGCCTTAGGTATATGTATAATACCCCAATATGCATTTAGCAATATCCCAAATGGCAGTGATAATACTCATGCATGGGGTTGTTGTGTTGCTAAAAGGCCACATTTGGGAGGTGCACTTTTCATTTTGATATCTAGCGAGTCTGTGCCTATGTCCTATTCGGGACAACTTTAAATCTGGACAATTCAATTTGCCCCATCAAACCATACATTTTATTATTTTAAGCACCCCATGGGTATTAGAAATGCTGGTATTTTAACTCTTTCCATGTCAGGGTTTATGGGATGATACAAGCTCATAAAAGCTCATAAAAATAAACTTTATTTTTGATGTTTTTGGACTTTTTTATTTTTTCTTTTTTTTGGAACTGGAAGGTTCCCCTGATGGTAACATAACTGTAACATGTAAATAATTGTTTTTAAATTTTACCAATTTTATTTATTTCTTTAACTGTTTTTATTTTTTTCTCATTTTTTATATACTTTGTTAATCACAGTGTATGGCAGATGTTGACGCTGTCGGGAGGAGCCACACAGGGGCCCCTGTTGCCGAAATCGAAGCATTACAGCAAAACTGGTCATTTATTGACTGTTTTTGGGTGACTGTCACTTAAAGCAGCAAAAGGAGTCCTTTATAGTAAGACCAATAAAGATGTGGAATTCACTACCCACAAACATTGTACTGTCAAATTAGATGCATTTAAATATGGGCTTGATGACTTTTAGCAAACAAGAATATACAGGGGAATAAATGGTTGTAAGGACAGGGTAAGTTATAGTTTGTTGATCCAGTAAGAAAAGTCTCCATTTTGGAGTCAATAAGGATTTTTCCCCCATCTTTGAGGCACAATAAGAAATTGCTTCAATGACGGTATTTTGCCATGTTCTCCAGATCAACACCAAGGTTGAACTTCATGAACTTTATTCAAACTAAATAGCTATGTTACTATGTACCTGCATTCTGTAATCTATTCAATTAGATCATTCATATTTAAACACAAAGGGGGCTTTAACAAATTCAGAACTGTCGTTTCACTAATAAACCATATTACACATATTCAATGCTTCATAAATTAAACTTGGTAACACATCCTTTTTAAAATAACAATCTATTATATTTAAAAAATGTGAGATTTGTATAATTGGTTTTTTTATTGGTTGTAGAATTATAGGGGTTTTCTATGCCTCATGGTCTTACAAGAATCATACACAATTTTATGTGTTATTGACACTCTTTTTTAAGAGCAAAGGCTGATCATATTGTTTGGAATAATAATTCCTATATTTTTACACTGGTTTTTGTTTTTAGCAGTAATTGATATTACTTGGTTTCTAGAAAACAAAGATATTTTAAAAATGTATTCAATGTATTCAATCAATTTTACTTGTATTTTAATTTTGTGATTTAATAAAAGAAAATTTTATTACGAAATAACTTAAAAGTCCACATTTCTTCATCTATTTTTACTCTAGCAATCAATCTCATAAACAAACACAGAAAAAGCATTTTCTAAAATGAGCTTAAAATAATAAGTTAAGGAAAGAAAATATGATTATGATTTATATCTGCAATAAATGAGAATGACTAATGTATATCTTGTACTAAGAAAGCAAAGTCTAAGGGAATTGAATAATTACAGTAAAATAACAAAGAAATATTAATTATTTTAAGAAGGAAGTGCCTGCATGGAATATGCTGTCTGAGTATCATAAAGGGAGATATGATTTATACATTCTAAGACATAGCACATTGTGCTGAAGGAAACATGCCGATGAAAGCTTGTTTTGATAAAAAAAAAAAAAAAAATATCAAGAGAGAACATCTTGTAAACTGAGAGAAAGAGCTAATCCCTCAATAGCGAATTTTAAGTAACACTGAAGGTATACAGCAAATCTTTGTAAGATTGCGGAGCACCCTTTGAGTGTTTAAGTTGTGTTTAACAAAGAGTTATGCAGCCCCTAAATTCACACAAATTTATTTTGTTTATTAAGAAAAAGGAGTAGCTTAAACAGGTAGAATAATTAATAAAAAAATGCATTTTTGTTGGCATAGTTTATTCATATCTGAATTATATTCTGCATTAGATGGGGAAGTTATGTAAAAGATCAAACCTTTGTGGTTTTAGATATAAGTGGTAGCGCCAGCAGCCTGCATGGTACACTGAGCCCAATTTTGGAGTCAATTTGTCATGATGTGCTAATTCAAATTTACACTAGCAGAGACCAAAATACTTGAGAGGTAGAATTTGAGCTATGGTTTGTACTCCTCCAGGCTTGACAAGTCATTTAGCTATGCTTTCAGATAATATTCATATGTACCACCTGTTTCCATAGCTCATGACACAGGATGATCTGGGCAGTCATTATCTTTTAGGGGATGGTAAAGCAATGTGGCTCAGTATCTACTTTTCCCTCTTGGTAACCAATGTACGCACTACCACACACATACTTACACGTGATCACAAACAAACTTATACATATACTAACACCTACACAGTGATACTAACACTAACACCTCCCCAGACACCCCCATTTACACATATACACATGAAAACTCACTCAAACACACATACTCACTCTAACACAAACGTACATATACACATTCATACTAAACCATTATCACTCTATCATTACATCTCATTGTATCACACCTCACTGCATCACAGCTCTCCAACACCTCCTTCTGCCTCACCTCTCTCTCACACCTCACACTGTAGTGCTTACACTCACTCTCATACACACATACATTAACACACACATACACACATACTCTAAAACACACTTACATTAAAAATGCTGGACTCTATACATGTCTACATACATCATAGTATACTACTTTCGCAAATGTCTCTCTATTTCAATTTTTACATTTTATCTTTGTGACAAAAAATATTCTACCACATAAGTATCAAGATAAAAATATGTCTATGATGACTACTGTGTGCCAGTGGCTGTCTACAAACCTGGGGTGATTAGAAAGCCAGACAGACTATGGGAGGGGGTTGACCGCTCAAATATACTCCTTCCCCTATAATGTGTGGCAGCACGTAATGCATTCCTGTTCTACAAAATCTAAAACTCCAGAAGAAAGTGCACTTGTCTTCAATTTTTGCTTCTGAAATTATATAAATGTACAAATGTGATGTCTCCTTAAAGTGAAGAAATAGTTTAATGTAATTCAGTACGTTTTTATCCTGCCATCAAGTGTATGTACAGTTGCTGCATTTGTGAGAGAAATGCCAAAAAATGCTATTCGCAAAACACATTGCTATATCAGGTTTTAAAATAGATTACTTAAGGGGTTTAAATATAGAGTTCTGAACTGAGACACAACAACATGACATGGTGACATAGAATAGCATGCATTCATTAGTGTGAGACATGGAGACGTGGAAAAGCTTTCTGTGGAAATTCAGTTTTAGAAACAGTTTTGATCACATCAAAATGTGAAAAAAACATGACATACAAATGTGTGTTGGACAATTTTGTACTTGGTTATGTTATTGAACGTAAATGGGGATGTTATAGTACCTGTTAATATTCAGTCAAAAAGAAATGGTGAAAACACATAATTTTAATTAGTCAGATTTTTTTTACACCAAATATGGAGGATGTTGATGTGGAAACATTTGCATGAAACATGCTACTATGACCCAAGTTAAACACCTTGTTTTAAAAAGGTTTTATGGGTTTAAAATAAATATATGATGTCATATCCCAGCACTGAGAACTGAAGCAGCAAGTGCCCCAGAGAGCTCTGAAACAGAAAATTACAGTAAAAAAGGAAGGAAAATAAGAGAGAATACGCCAATAGGTGGTGAGAAATGGGAGAGAGCAAGAAAGAGGAGAGGTGTTAGTGAGGAAGAAGATAGATAATGAGGAATAGAGAAATTAGAAATATAAAGTCAAATATGAGAGGAGATGATGAGAATGGAAAATAATGAAAAAGGGAGAAGAATGAGAAAGAAGAGAAGTGAGGAGAGATAAACAGGAGGAGAGATATAAAGAAAAAGGAGAGAAATAATGACAAAAGGGATGGAGAATAAAAAAGGAGAGAGGATATGACTGTGAATGTTATGGAAAGTATGTCTAAGGGTAAGTAAGCATGTAGCTGCAAGGGCAAGTCTAAGCAAAGGATGTTTGTGTGTAAGGGCAAGTGTGAATGTGTGTGTATGTATTTGTGTGTATGGGTATGCATGTGTGTATGGGCAGGCATTTGTAAAGGCAATGTAGGTGTGTATCCATTACTATTACTATTACTGTTTCCTAAAAGGAATATAATGATTCATACTAACATACTTTTACCCAGTAACTCAGTATAGTTTTGAATTTAAAAACAAATTGTCAAAGACTCAGTGTCTTTTGCTGAGTCCAGCAATTGTGAAAATGTCTGTGACCATCCCTGGTTAAAATGAACGTGTGTAGGGGACACTGTTCAAGTTAAACTGTTTATGCATCAGTGTGCAGTGTTAGACTGTGTGTCTGGTATCTGTGATTGTCAGTGTATGGTGTTCGAGCATGTATTAGTGTACAGTGCTACAATGAGTGTATGTGTGTTAGTGTGCAATGCTAAACCGTGTGAGGTGTCAGAGTATGGCATTAGAATGCATATGTGTGTGGAGTGTCAGTGTATAGTTTGGGTGTTTTGGGGGGGATCTCAGTGTACAGTGTTAGACTGTGTTGGATGTTAGTGTACGGTGCAAGAGTGTGCATTGGGGCACTGGTACACAGTGTTAGACTGTGTGTGTGTTACTATACAGTGTTGGGCTGTGTGGTGTGTCAGTGTAAGGTGTTACAGTGAGCATGTATGGGGGTGTCAGTGTATGGTGTTAGAATGTGTGTTAGTGTATGGTGTTATACCGATGGTGTGTGGTTGCATATAGTGTATGAGCCAGGAAGATGTGCATAGAGTGGTATGCAGGAAGCAGAGCCCTGAGCAGTAAAGAAGCGGTACAGAGTAGAGGGTAGATCAATTATTTCCTGTGCACCATGTGTACCTGGCTCCACTGAACCTACTTATGAAATAATTCCTCTGCAATCTACTGTATAGCTTCTTCACTACTCAATCCTGCTAGGCCTTAAAAATATTGCTATCTATGTAAAAGAATGGGGGGCACAGAATAATATTCTTGCCTGGGGTGCTTCTGGTCTATGACCAGTTCTGTTGGAGGATGCTGCTGAATGCAAACTGAGTTTCTTTTGTTCATGGTCATATCCAACAGAAGGAAAGCACTGAAATACAGCAATGTATTTGTAAACAATGAAAACAAAAATCAGTACCATGTTTGACAGATTGACTGTAAAATAGCTGCAAAGAAAATACAAAAATGAACCTTTCACAAGCGATAGAATATTGTTGGGCAGATTTTGATTCTGTGGCCACTATTGAGGCCTAATTTTTAACATAAAACAAATTCTCAACTTCTAGTTTAGGAAGAGTAACACACATCTGGAATCCAGGAAAAATTGGGTTATTTAAAAGTTGAATTGTTGAAGGCAACAGAAAATTGTATTAGGCTAGTCAGTAAGAGCAAACATTTGCGGTTACTATTAATAATTATTAAATGAGTGAGGAATATAGACAGATCTATAAGATTAGGCAGAAAGAGGCAAAGCAAGTTATGAGAGCTTCCAAAGCACATGCAAAGAAGAGAATTGCCCAGTCAGTAAAAAAAACCATGGCATTAAATAAGCTAAGAAAGAGATCTAAGATTGCTTTCTTTGCATAAACAGTGTTAAGATGTCTAGGCATTCAGAAACACTATAACCTGCAGCAAGGGTCCCGTGTGGCCACACCTCGGGGTGTCAATGTCCACCATACACAATATTGCTACTGACGCCTTATTTAAAAGAGCTTAGAAGGTGATTAACGATGGCCTCTAAGCGAGGGCCATTGTGAGATATTTTACCTCCTGCAAGATGGCAGCATCCAATATAAAATAAGCAAGTTTCCAAGAGGGTCTCTCCAATTACTGCAAGTACTGCATTCAAACATGCAAGTCAGTGGAGCCCAGCTTTCTAATCACAATGTGACTGACAAAATAAATAAAAAATGTAATAGCATTTAAAATAATTATGCATTGATGTCACCATCAGGGGTTCCAGTGAAATGTAAAAAAAAAAAATTCAAAAATTTAACATAAAAAGAAAAAGCTTATTTTGTAAATTGAATTAGTCGGGTTAAAAGATGTCCCAAATAGGAGATGGATGCAGACTGACCAGATGTCAAAATGAAAAGAAAAACAAATGTGCACCTCCAAAATGTGGCCTTTAGCCCCCAAACAACCCAACAAACCTATGCATGGGGGTATCACTTTACTCAGGAGATGTTGCTGAACACGTATTGGGGTTTGTTAGGCAGTGACACATACCAAAAGCTGTAAATCCATACCTAAAGTACAATTTGTGTGTCACCATATTTTTTTTTTTAAAGGTAATTAGATTATATGATCAAATGGTATCTAAAGAAAGCCCTTCTTATTCTGAAAAACAAACACTAAACTATACTTGTTTGTTTATACACTTAACAAACAAAAAATTACAGCTAAACACTTGCACCACAAAAAATGTTAAAATAGGCTCAGTCATAAAGGATATAAAAAAGAAAGAAACAGACCAGTCCTTAAGGGGTTAAAAGAAGAAATACTACCACAACAAGATGATATAGTCTTAAGATAGAGGGGCATAAGGCTAAGATATATATATATATATATATATATATATATATATATATATATATCTTTAGGCCAGGGACAAAGACAAAGGAGGTTGGCCAGACTAGATGGGCCAAATGGTTCTTATCTTATCTTACAACCTTATGGCATGTAAATTAATATATTCTGAGGTGTTTTTTTTTTTTAATACCAAATAGTAGTAATATAAGGTATACCAAAGGTGTGTGGACACCTGACCATCCCATCTATATGAGCTTGTTGGACATCTCATTCCCAAACCATGGCAATCAATATGAAGTTGGTCCCCTAATTGTGATTATAACAGCCTCCACTCTTCTTAGAAGGATTTCAACTAAATTTTAGAGCAGGAATTTCTGCCTATTCATCCAAAAGAACATTTGTTCATTTGATATTGGACCAAAAAGGTATTTGGCACTCCAATTCATTCCAAGGGTACTCTAGTTCCTCCACGTCACACTTATCAAACCATATCATTATGGACCTCACTTTGTAGACATGGACACTATTTTATGCCCCTGTATTGTATTTCTTTTTAAATATCAAGTATTCCATTTGAGTCCTTAAAACAAATTGCATTAATAAGTGCAGTTTGATGAGTTTGCAGTTTTTAACATGCGTTTCTGATACATTAAGAACTGTAACAATGTTTAGAATGAAAATAAATTAAAGTAAATTTAAGAGGAATTGAAATGCAGAAACCAAAGGTCATTTTCACTACCTGAAGGATAAACAGCTAAGGGGAAATACTTTTCAAAATATGAAATTATACAAGTTTTCTTTCCAAAAGGTGGTGTGGGTTACTGTTATATATCACAATAACAATTTTTATGTTACTTATGGGAATACAGATTGAATGCTAAATATTATAAATATTTGGAAATATATTTTGGTTCTCTTGAATAGGTTAAACATACATTTTATTCTTCTAAATAAAATAATTAGCAATGTAAATCTATACAAACTAATAACCCACCCCATAAAAATCAACGATTTTTTTTTCTTTTTAAATAAAAGAGTATTTATATTTAATAACCTCGGGGGACTGTATGTGTGTTAAAATGTATACTGGACCAAATATCAGCCATAGAATACCAAATGCAAATATAAACTAAACACAAAAATGTTTAAGGTTCCGGAATAGGAAGGATATGGTGATAAGAGTTAGTGACAGTGGTAATGTATTAAGGCTGGAAGAAACGCTCCAGCCCAGTAGCGTACCTAGCGGGGGGCGGGGGGGGCGGTCCGCACCGGGTGCCGCTCTTCAGGGGGGTGCCAACTTGCCGGCACCCGGCACCCCTCCAGAGACGGACAGTAATGTCCGCCGCTGGAGGAGCAGGCTCGCAAGAGAGCGGTATCGGAGGTCTTTAACAGACCTCCGGCTCCCTTGAGTGATTTTAAGCCGGTTCCCTTGAACCGGCTTAAAATCACTCAAGGGAGCCGGAGGTCTGTTAAAGACCTCCGATTCTGCTCCCTTGCGATCCGCGCGGCAACTGCTGCTGTGCAGAGGGCACTGTGGGCGCGGCTTCAGTGCCGCCGGGATCTGACAACAAACCCCGGCGGCACTGAAGCCGCGCCCACAGTGCCCTCTGACCCGGAAGAAGACAGAAGAAGAGGAGCGAAGAGGAAGACTGCTGTAAAAAGAAAAGACTGCTGTAAGAAGAAAAGAAGTAGAAAAGAAGGTAGGAAATCATTCATTAAGACTGAGTGACAGTGAGAGTGGATTGGTATGTGTGGAATCTGTGGATTGGTATATGTGTGGATTGGTATATGTGTGGATTGGTATATGTGTGGATTGGTATGTGTGTGGAATCTGTGGATTGGTATGTGTGTGGAATCTGTGGATTGGTATGTGTGGAATCTGTGGATTGGTATGTGTGGAATCTGTGGATTGGTATGTGTGGAATCTGTGGATTGGTATGTGTGGATTGGTATGTGTGGAATCTGTGGATTGGTATGTGTGGAATCTGTGGATTGGTATGTGTGGAATCTGTGGATTGGTATGTGTGGTATGTGTGGAATCTGTGGATTGGTATGTGTGGAATCTGGATTGGTATGTGTGGTATGTGTGGAATCTGTGGATTGGTATGTGTGGAATCTGTGGATTGGTAAATGTTGATTGGTAAATGTGTGAGAGTGATGGGTGTTATGCTGTACCATTTCCAATGTCTTTTTCATTATAATTATGCTCTAAAGTACATCATAACTCCCATCACTCTATACTGTTCCGTACAGTGGCAGAGCTGGGAGACAGAGGCCTTGCACCCCCACCGCAGGGTGCTGGTCAGGTTCTATGTGGGCAATGTGGACGCTGGCTTTGAGGTGTGCAATCTGTGATCTATGCCTGTAATTTAGGGTGTTTTATCTATAACTTTAATGCTGAGTTTTTATGTGAATTCCAATTGATCAATACCTGAAAAGCTGGGTTTGTGTGTTAATGTGTTGGTCTATATCTGCTATGCTATGTTTCTATACATTATTTATGTTTACCAGCAAATACAGGATTTGTATGTCTTATTCAGTTGATCAATACCTGGGGTGCTGTTTCCATGTGTTGTTTATTTGATCTATACCTTCAGTGCTGAGTGATTTCCAGTTGATCTATACCTGCAATGCTGGGTTTGTGTGTTCTGTTGATTTATACCTGCAATGCTATGTTTCCATACATTATTTATGTATACCTGTAAATACAGGATATTTATGTCTTATTCAGTTGCACGTGCTGTTTCCATGTGTTGTTTATTTGATCTATACCTGAACTACAGGGAGTAATTAAAAGAGAGTTGTGGTTTAGTGACGTAGGGGACAAATGGACTTTGGGGATGATTACGGGGAGAGGACCTCCCAATGTCACGGTGCAGTCAGAAGAAGGGAAGGCTGTACTGACTCTCACAGTCTTCCCCTGATCTGCAGTTGAGGGCAGTACAACATAATCCCTATCACTATACATCGATCTAGACATTTACAATAATGCAGCATAACCCCTACCACTATATACTAAGCCAGACACTGAAGTGGTAGGCCTACACCACATCAATGGCTTTGTATATAGTGATATGGGTTATGCTGCATTATTGTAAATGTCAGGCTCAATGTATAGTGATATGGATTACGCTGCCCCACCGTCAATGTGTGCTCACTATAAAGTGATAGGTGTTATCCTGTATCACCGGCAATGTGGGCCTCAGTATATATTAACAGTTATGTTGTACCACCGTCAGCGCGTGCCTTAGTATATAATGGAAACAGTTATGTTGTACTACTGTCAGCGCGTGTCTCAGTATATAATGATAGCAGTTGTGCTGCAAAACTGTCAATGTCTGCCTCAGTGTATAATGATAGTTATGTTGTACTACTATAAGTGTCTAGCTCAGTATATAAAGATAGCGGTTATGCTGTACCACCATCAATATCTGGCTCAGTTATAGTGATAGGTGTTATGCTGTTCCACTGTAGTATCTGGCTCAGTGTATAGTGATAGGAGTTATGCTGTTTCACTGTAATGTTTGCCTCAATATATAATGAAATTACTTAAGCTGCACCACCGTCAATGTCTGTCTCAGTATAGAGTGATAGGCATTAAGCTGTACCACCGTCACTGCCTGGCTCAGTATATAGTGATAGGTGTCATGCTATACCACAGTCAGTGTCCGGTTCATATGGTATATATAATCATGAGTCGACATGGCAACACCACTATATATGCAAATGCTTAAATAAAAAGAGAACAATGTTGTGGTGACTCCTGGTTATAATATCAGAATTTTTTTTAGTTTATAGTGTCTTTAGCTGCTTAGCCAGTACTTAATTTGTAATGTTTGTCACTCATTTGTTAGGTCTTCTTAGAAACTTGTTGTGTTTGTTGTTTTTTTGGGGGGGTTATTAAAGAAAGCACTATTATATGTTCAGTAAATGTTATTTAAACATATTTATTTTACTTATAAGTTATTAATTTATTATTTATTTATTTTTTCAGATTTCTTGTTGTTTACAGTTGACATACAGTTTACAAATTGGTGCAATAAATATTCTTGCCAACATAATTTTGTAGATGTCTTTACATTTGGGGGGGGGGTGCCACTTACAGGATCCGCCCCGGGTGCCAAATACTCTAGGTACGCCCCTGCTCCAGCCTCTATATTTAGTGCATATAATGCTCAAGATACCACCTGCTTCTGCTTCCAGGGTCCTCTCCAAGTCCCAAACAGCTGCCTGCTTTGTGAACAAGCACGAGATGTGCGAAACGCGTCAAAGCGTGGACCTTACTCTTGCTCGATCCTCTGTAATGCTGTGAGTTTGCTATTGCCCAAGGCCGTCAATAAAGTTAGTTTGATTTTACTTTCTCTCACCCTGTTATTTCTGGAGCCGGCGTCTTTGTTTTGATTTTGGTAATTTATCAAGTAAAAATGTACTAGGTTACTGAAGTCTAATCTGTCTCCAAGTTGCTGTGTGATCAAACAAGATATGTGCCAATGGTGTAGCATTCAAGCCATATTTTTATCCAAGGCTCCCATGGGTGGTTACTTATAGGAGGAGGGCATGGCCATGGCACTGCAGAAAATGGGTGGGAAGTGGACAGTGATTGATCAACTTTGGTGATACATGCGCTGGAGCAGGTTGGCTACTGGCCACCTAGCACACTCAGCAAAAGCATTCTGGGCTATATTAGACATACTGGGTGTCCAATAGTGCAACATATTTACCATTACTGCCACTCCAGAAGCAGATTGGACCCTGTAACTTGCGGACACACTGGCTTGAAGCACATGGCCACACTCTGCAAGAGTATAGAAGCCTAACACGTGGATGCCTGTACATCATTTAGCAGTCCCTGGTCTAAACCCCGAGGACCACTTTTTATCCCCAATTCGACCTTGATAGCATCCCAAAATAGATTAGTACATGCCTATTCTGTGGCTGCTTGACCAGGGTACCATACAGAGTTTTCACACAAAAAGTTCATTAATTGAACAAAGTAGTCAGGTTTTTTGGCACTATTCCTATCCCATTATTGTGAGATGTTGTGGAACTAGTCTAGTGCTTTGGAACAGTTAAAATAGAATAGTCAGTGGAGGGGCTGCAAATCTCAAATCAAATAGAACCAAATTCAGGGAAAATTTCAAATGAAATCAAGATGTGAAAACTGCAATAGAATGAAGAACACATTACATGAAAATCTAAATGTATTTTTGCAAAAAACACTTTTACCCAGTTAAACAGTTTTGGTGAATTCAATTTTAAGTACTAGAGCTTTGAAGTTGTAGTTACTGTAGGCCAATCTAAAATACACATGAAGGTGTGATAAACAATATGTCAGATGTAAAATAATATATCAGAATGTGACAGATTAAGCCAAAAGCCTGAATCCTTAATGTGCAGGAGATAACAAATTGCAAAATCAATAATGCCTTATAATTAGTGAAGAATTCTTCCCAGTCTGGGTCATTTTGAAGGATAGATTCAATTATTTCAATAAAAGGTCAGCAAACCATTCACATACTCAACTAGACTAAATCAACTCGATTAAAACTGTGGAAAACCCATACTGTATGCCAAAAGTCATCCTCGGTTTGACCAGAGTATATAAATTTGTTATATAGTCCAGTATATCTCTTGGATGATACGATTGACATAGTGAACCCTGTGTTCCCTTTTCAAAACAAGAACAAATTTAATTAAAAAAATAATATAGCACCTGTTTTCTAGTGCATTGACATTTATTAAGATATTCCCCACAAAGCCTAATCACAGCATAAAATGCTTTAATGTTATCTAAAGAGTAAGTCTTAAATGAATACTGAAACATAGACATTTAATGTCCGCCCATCTAGTCTGTTTTGTTTGTTCCTGGTGTAAACACCTTAAACCTTAGTTGATTATTGGTCTCATCTTATGTTGAGGATATTCTTATGACTACGCCATGTATGTCTACATTTCACCACTCTATTAACCTCTACTGAAAGGCTGTATCACCCTTTCATATGCAGTAAAATATTTATATTGCCCTTTTTGAACAAGAACCTGCCACCCCCAATAGAAAAAGCCCAAAAAGGGCACCAGGAGTGAGGTAGGGCAAGGCTACAATGCTTTATTCACATAACCAACTAAAACCAGGTAAACTATAAAGCATATTTGACCAAGAACCCATTTCCCAGGGGGTCGGCCTCAATTCCAAATGTATAATTGAAGTTACACCTGAATCTACATTGACTTAGCAAGCACTGGCCGGGTACTCATTCTGCCCAAAAGAACCATGATAATAAACACTTGTGAAGGGCTTAAAACACTACCACTGAGGTGCAGCTTCTCCCCAGAATTTCTGTATCTTCCTGGAATCGGGGTCACCAAAACCGCACATAATACTATAGGTGAGGTCCAGAACCACAGCCTTTTTCTGCAGCGAATAGATACACACACTACACGAAACACGACGCTTTTGAGATCATTGCCGATATGTAAGTACTTAGACTGCTTGTGAAAAATAAATTATAGGTGCTTTCTACAAAAACATATATAGGTGACCGCGCCCCTCACACCAAGTGAGTATAAATAATGCAAATGATACCAATTCAATGTAGCTTCAAGGAAATCCGAGCAGTATGTAAAATTCAATCATAAAACAAAGAGAAAAGAAAAAAACATCATAGTGTAATTCATCAAAATAGTTGTGTGTATATATCTACGTTTGGTGGGGCTTATTCAAGCCCATAAACCGCGTAGGGGGGTAAGCGGGAGGGATTGTTCGTCTCCCGAATAAATTTCAGTCTCCACCATAGAATTATTCAAAACTTCGTGATCTCGGAAGAAGAGCGAGAAATCGAGGTAACTACTCCCAAATTCTTCAAAGCACAGATCCGGAGGCGAGGGTGAGATAAAGATGAATACTTTAATATATAAAATAAATAAATAATCGGACTAGCGGCAGTTTTCAAAATCACGGCGTCCCGCGTTCATCCATTGCTGCACAGCCGAATGTATATCCGCAAATAAAAGTCACGTCCTCCTTCTCCTCTGTCACAACGTGCAACGTACGACGCGTTTCGTGCTATACTTCCTCAGGTACCTTCAAGCCGAATGTATATCCGCAAATAAAAGTCACGGAGGTACCTGAGGAAGTATAGCACGAAACGCGTCGTACGTTGCACGTTGTAACAGAGGAGAAGGAGGACGTGACTTTTATTTGCGGATATACATTCGGCTGTGCAGCAGTGGATGAACGCGGGACGCCGTGATTTTGAAAACTGCCGCTAGTCCGATTATTTATTTATTTTATATATTAAAGTATTCATCTTTATCTCACCCTCACCTCCGGATCTGTGCTTTGAAGAATTTGGGAGTAGTTACCTCGATTTCTTGCTCTTCTTCCGAGATCACAAAGTTTTGAATAATTCTACGGTGGAGACTGAAATTTATTCGGGAGACGAACAATCCCTCCCGCTTACCCCCCTACGCGGTTTATGGGAATAAGCCCCACCTAACGTAAGGGTCCATTTTGCCTGTTAGATATATACACACAGCTATTTTGATGAATTACACTATGATGTTTTTTTCTTTTCTCTTTGTTTTATGATTGAATTTTACATACTGCTCGGATTTCCTTGAAGCTACATTGAATTGGGATTATTTGCATTATTTATACTCACTTGGTGTGAGGGGCGCGGTCACCTATATATGTTTTTGTAGTTTTTCTTTAACAAAGTGGGGATTTGTTCTGAGGTGTACCAGCAGCACATTCACATTTATTTATTTATTACATTTTTTGCTTGTATAATTGTATTTTATATTAGTTATATATTTTTATTGCGCACTACTCACTTTTTATTATAGGTGCTTTCTATCTAGAAATTATCAACTAAGAACGTGCCTTCAAATTTGACTATGTTTAGCACACAAGGGTGCGTGTGAACACCTGAATAAGCTAATGTACCAACAAGATGTTTTGCTAATCGCATCCTGTTCAACAAATTCTATCATATCATTTTCTGTTGTATTACTATTGCCAGGTGTCAGGTACGAACGCTTCATTTCAGTTTTTAAGAGCATTTATACCAATGTTAAATCTTGCCATTTTTTTGTAATGGCATGCTGGTATTATCTTTCATTGTGCCTCCTATAATGTACTATTATCTGTCCTCCCTACTGGCAGCTTTTTACAATTCAATCTCTGCTGCTGGGAGGATAATAATCTTGTCCCCTTGATCTGTGTCTAGTCTCTATTATTTGTTGACGTGGTATACCATTTGTTTACGTGATATAAAGTACTTATTTGCTGTTTTAATGGGGTGCAACATTTCATTTTAATTTAATGTAAATTCTATTAGAACTAATTTTACAAATACAAGAAGCAGATTTCTGTAAGTGAAATTAGTAAGTGGATCATTATATTTAAAGAAACTATAAAAAGAGTCAAACTAGCAAAACACTACATACTAGAATTATGAGTCAGAAGCTTGATAAATGTCATGATTTGTGCTATAACAGCTAATAATTCATAATAAACAGCATACTAGTTTAACGTCCAGACAAAAACGTCCCACGTTTTGTGGGGCTTTTTGCAATTTATAGCTGGGCCTTTAATTCTTGGTTTACTAAATACTGCCTTTCATGCCCTAAAGTGACAGGCTCACCTATTTATCCCCAGTTTACATGTATTACTTATTTTCATTTTTAGTTTTTTAATTACTAAAAGTATTTAAAATTATTTAAACAATGTGTTAGAAAAATATCATTTTCTGTGGCTAATCTTTACAAGTCAAATTAAATGTATCGCCAAATTGTAATGGGTTTTGCAGGAAAAAAAAAATCAGCTCAAGCTCCTAATATTAGCAATGACACAATAAAAGCTAATTCAATTATCGCAATTCTAAAGATTTTTTTTTCATTTTTATATGAATCTAAATTAGTAGAACTGGATGAGACTTCAGAAAACTCAGTCAATCTCTGTGTTACTTAGAAAACCCTTAATAACAGTGTTTCTTCAGGCAATAACTATTTTACACTACTTGTTCATTTGAGAGATGACTCTTTCTGATACTGCTAAAAATGAAGTGGAATCCCCTCCTTATACAGTTAAAGGAAAGCAATGTTGTGTAATAATAAAAGTTATGGTTTGAGAGCACAAGATAAGGCAGTATATATTAAATATCCTGTTGAAGGGAAGCGTGACCTGTCTCTAAGCATTGCTACCTGCTACTGTAGTACTCTGTTACATTAAATCGTTCAGACAGAGCGAATAGAGAGTTATTATTTTACTTCAAAGAGGACTCGCATATTTTAATAAACTCAAAACAAGCAATACACAGGTAGACATCCAGAAAAATGTTTACGCTATATTGAAGCTGAGATACAATGTTATCTAGAGGTTTTGGATCTCTGTCGCAGAAATTCTCCAGGGTGTAGACACTAGCACTGAAAAACCTATAAAAAAGATAATATTAAATGGAAATCAAAAAGTTGCCTTTAAAGAAAAGGGCCAACAGTAACAGGGAACGAATGCCACATAAAGAAAGAGTGAGCCAATGAAACTGGTAAACATGTCTTAAACCAGTTACCCTCTACTGGTACACGTATGTCACCGCCATGTTTGCTACTACTGAAATCTTAGGGAACCAAAGTCTCTAGTGTGTATATTTTCCAATATGGAATAGGTTTAGTGTTCCAATGATAAGACATTGGACTTTGTGGCTCTTGAGCATTCTGGATAAATACACTAATACACTGGCAGTAACCTACACAAGTTGCAATATAATGATGCTGAAACAGCACAATGCAATTAAACAGGCACCTGTACTGATCGGCTGTCTTTACTCATACTCAAACAAGTAACATTAATGGTAGATCAATTATAAAAAAAAAACACAGGATGGGAAGCTTACTTGGCATCAGTCAGACTTGTTTCATTCTCAGTGAAAGCCCATGATTCTCAATTCATTGTATAATATGGCCTGACCTATGGGTCGGTTCTTATATTCTTTATGTGAAATGTGCTGATCAATCAGTGCTATGTTTGATTTGCTGATAGTTAAAGTAGCTACTTGAATACATTTGGATTATATTGAATGTAGCAAAGAACAAAATGTGTTCAAATTGCACTTTTAAATCCAAACTTTGTTTGATGCCAAATTATTAATTCATGCCTCTCCAAGAACAATTTGTAGCCCAGCATGCAGTTCTGTAAAGATGGCTGTAAACAGTCAGGAGTAAAAAATACCTTCTAACCGGATCTGATTAAATGTATGTCACTTGCACTTGTTCTGGTTTTATCTTTTGCAAAACAGGGCAGAGAATTCATTTTGAAAAAAAGAGCAAACAATGAAAGCATTTCAAAAGGCTTGTTGGTGCTTAGAGTGTATTGTTTCTTTAGTGCTTTTGATTATAGCTGTATTACCATTGGAAAATAATACACTATCTACTGCTGTTATAAATGCTAAATAGGATAAAGTCAGTAAAATTAAATAAAATAGTTTTTGTAAAGTGTTTTTTTTTTTTTCAAGAGAAGTTATTTGGTAACAAGAGTGTTATGCTGTTAGAAGCTCTTGTTGTAAATCAGGGTAGAATGCCATTGTGTAAACTACAGAAACAAAAAACAAAATAATTTAAATATAACGTACATATTCATCAAAAACTCTCCCAGAGCAGAATAATAAAATACATCAAAATAATCACGTTTCTGTTTTTTGACTTTTTAATTGGAATTATCTATAGACCACTTACCAGTATTATTTATCTCTAGTGCAAAACTGCATCACAGATACAACCTGGACTATTTCCTTTCAAAGATTAATTTACTGTAATGCTTTACATAAGCATTGTACATCTGCATTTACCTGCAATATGTCATGAAAAAAACATATGGACATATTACATTTGGCAACTAGTAAAAGGAATAGGCAAGTTAAGCGTCTTAGAGACCGGGTCTCAAGAGCTGGGTTACATATGTGGCCAAAGGGCATAGTATATGTAGCATTTTTACATATAGATTTGTGCATGTGTACATCTTCTGTATATATTTGCTACTTACAGGAGGGGTGTTCGTATTTTTTTTACAGTTTGCCACTTCATCAGAAATGTATGTGTGTGAGGGCCACACTAATTATTCTTTAAAAGAAAACAAAGAGCATGAGTCCTATCATTATAGAGCAAGCCAGACATAGATGATGGTACAGCATGACTTCTATCATTATATAGTGAGCCAGACATAGGAGTCAAGCTGTACTACTATCTATCATTATATTGTTATCCAGAGACAGTGGCACAGCATAGCTCCCATCATTTTCATTTGGATTTTGTTGCTTTTTCACTCACACTCACTCATACTTACACTCTCATGCTCTCTCACTCTTACTCGCACTCCCTAAACTCACTCTTATACTCTCACCCACTCTCTCACATGCTCTCTTTCAATGTCTCCTTGCCTTCTCCGCCAACCATTTCCATGTCCATGTCCTTTCTTGCAGCTTCTTCTCTTGCCTCTTCTTGTTCTTCTGTCTTCTTTTTTCGTTCACTTCTCCCCGTGTCCTCTTTCTTTGTCCTTTTCTCCATGAACCAGGCCTCCAAGAGCACTTCCACAAAAGGGTGGGGCAATGGGGAAGAGGCTGTCCCTGTGGCTCAATTTTTATGCAGAAGTACTTCAAGGGGCCAGAATAAGCCAGACAGATATGGAAATCGATCTTCATTAGTATTTCAGACTCATCTCACCTATCAGGGCAGTCCAGATCCAAAATGCATGGCAAGCCTCCTCTGCACAAGGAACACAGCAACCACAGACGTACATTTCGACCGCTCACAGGCCTAATCAGTGTGGTACGACTGGTAAATTTCTAGGTACAGTGAGTCAGGGACTCATGTCTGGGCATACCCTGAATAGCTCAAGTAAGAAAAACAAAATGAGAGCCAACAAAGGTTTTTCTTCTTCTGGATCAACTGATCTAGGTTTGTTGAATGGTTGAACTTTATGGACTTTATGTCTTTTATCAACCGAATTAACTATGCAATGATGTAACATTGTTGATGTATCAACACAAAAAGCTGACAAGTGCATTTAATTGAACTAAAGAAATCACATATTGTTTCTGTCTAGGATAAGGTAACGCCCCCAATATTTTTAACATTCTCCACATTTATGAATCTGCTGGATGATGTCACTGACTGATAAAAGCTCACACTTGATGTTTTAACATCTAATTCCCATTTTGTGAAAATAACACAATATACCAAATATCCTACATGAATCTTTCTTTTTTTCATTAATGACTCAAATTCACTGAACCGAAAATTTCACTTTAGATGATTTTTAACCTTGAAATTGACACTTTTGTATGGTAAGATATAAGTCTAGTGGGTGATTTGGTTCAATAATCCTAACATTCAAATTAAGTTAGCCATTACCCACTTAGTAAGTGAACTATTAGAGTGGCTGTAGAGTGATAGGAAAGCACTATAACATTTGTGCTAATGGAACAATAGTATAGAGTGTTAGATTGCAAAGTAAAATCATATTTTATTCACAATGCAGATATAAATAGCTGAATTGCAGTAATAAGCCCTCCAATTCAATTATTAATTTTGTTTCATTTAGTAAACTTTCCGAAAAAAGAGGATCGGAAACATAAACCCCAATAAAGATCACTAACAAAAATATGCAAAATCTGAATCTGAACGTAGTTGACCTATGTAATGCAGATGATGCAAAATTATCTAACATTATCATACCTGTGATACGCCCTGATGTTTCACCTTAACAAAAGCTTTGTGAAGAGCAATATCCACCTGTTAAATGCACTTGTTCAGCCAAAACATTGGGCATGTTAGTTTACATAAAACTGTTAAAACTGCATTAAAGATTCAGATGCTGTTATGATACTTTCCTCCCTTGTTAGAGATCGCTGAGCTCTCTCCTTGGATTATTTGCAGTGTCCTATAGGGATACTGATAACTGTAGAATCACAGATCCTGTATACAGATAGTTTGGTTATTTGTTTCCTACCATTTGTAGGACAAGTAAATTCAATGCTTAATTGTTCACATTATATTTTCAGTAAAGAAAGTGATGCTGTGGAGACCTTGGCAGATCTGTAAGCAAGTTCATTAATTCATATTTTGTATAATTATGCATGCTTTCCTGTATATGTACTAAATATACATTTTGGGGATATTGTTTCTTTTTTGGCCAAATGCTGGTATTTACCTTTTGAAATATGCACCCCCTTTTCCTGAACCCCTGCTCCTTTGGCCTCCTTGTAGCTAACCCACCCAACCATCTGTTCATTTTATTTATGGATCTTCTGCATCCTGAAACCACTCAGCCATAATTACTGCTAAAAGAGAGCTACTACTGCCTCTTTTCACCCCTCCTTTTGTTTCAATTACCTATACTACTCCCTTAGAAATGGGAACTCAAAAGCAAACTATTCCTGCCAGGAACTTTGTGTAAAAGTAATTTAAGGCTAGATGGCAAGCTTACGGGCAAGGTTCTCAACTCCTGATGCGTCTTTATGTACTAATGTATATTTATTACGTATGTGTTAACTTCCGTATTTAAATTGTACAGTGTTGTGTAATATTTTGGCGCTTAAGAATTAAGACATAATAATTATGACTTGTGCATTCGTATTCGGGTGAACATGAAAACGAAGGGTGCGTTTTTGTTGTTCAGCCCGATTACCGAACATACAAACATGGCAGCAGCAAAACGTATACGAAGACGAAGACACACAACATGAAAAATCTTCGTCTTCGTCTACTAATCTCCCTGGTCCCTTCCCCATCTAGCCTACCTTATCTACACAGCATCATAGGGGTTAACTGAAGCGGAAATATGTAGGTTCACCATTAGGAGTTAAAGGGCCGTGTGAGTGAGTCTATTGGTCGCCTGCAGGGGCCTCCTCTGGCATCAACCAATTCAATAAATTAATAATCTAGATTATAAAATCACAAAATATTCTTAAAAACTGCTTCCTCTCCCCAATAAATTAAATCCAAAAGCCAGACAAGAAGGGGTTAAAGCAATAGGAGACTATGAATCCATGAACCAGTCCCTGACAACACAAGTGTTTAGGTGTACTTGAAAGCGCAAGCTGCCTAAGCGGCGCGCTAATTGTCCATTGCTGGACATTAGTTATATAATAAGGGTCACTAAAAGGTCAGGGTAGTTACGGCATAAAGTTTTGGCGGGCTAGGCTAGCTAAATCTAATTCTAGGTTACTGGGCAGGCAGTTTATTTAGCGCAGCTGATTGGTTTATCAGCTGTGCTGCAGCACGAGGTTTGATTGGGCATTCTGTGCGGCGGGAAAAATAAGCACAGCTGATTGGTACAGTCAGCTGTGCTTACAGCGTGTGGCAACTGTAAAATAAATAAATAGCTGCTCGCAGGGTGATT
Source organism: Spea bombifrons (assembly GCF_027358695.1). Classification (NCBI taxonomy): domain Eukaryota; kingdom Metazoa; phylum Chordata; class Amphibia; order Anura; family Pelobatidae; genus Spea; species Spea bombifrons. The sequence continues at coordinate 106,231,356 of NC_071089.1, forward strand.
AAATTCACCTCAAGAAAAATCTTCAAGGAGCTGTTGCTGAGCAAGCGTCCCACCCCCCCTCCCTTTTGTTTTAAATGTAAGGTATGTAATATGTTATATTGTCGTAGTTTTATGAGGGGTAAAGGTCGCCTCTGTGTTGAGGTGGATAGAGGCTTGGTGTTACACAATCTGGCTGAGAAAAGGGGCGGATTGTATTTGGTGTATTATTTATAAGAAGTTATTTGGTTATTACGTTAAATGGTTTGTGTTGTTAATGCCTCTTATACCCTTTTAAATAAAGCTACGGCCAATTTTATCCAATTTACAATTCTGTGTCTGTGGTTATTTTATTGATTTGTTAGAGGTTAATATGTACATGCAATGGACATTGCATGTGCATAGATCAGGTTAAGTGAACAGGCACCATTTGCTTTGGATTGCATAGAAACAGTGATGTTAACACCACGTGTTAACATCACTGTGTTATGTATTTACATTTAATGTATAAACACAACCTGTAACTGTAATATTTGAACTTGTACTGTATGCATTATATCTGGAGAGCTGCCATACACTTTACAAAGACTCTATAAGACCTTGGTTCTGTTTTGTTAACGCTTCCCCAGCTATTCATTTAGCCATAGAATAAATGTGTGCATTCTGCTGGAATAATAATGGAACTATTTTACAGAAAATATAATGTGACAGGAGAGAGTTAGTGACACTTTTACTTGTTTGTCCCATAAAATTGCTTGAGATTGTATGTCAAATAGAATTTAATGTTTCGGCAGGTACTCTATATCTCAACCCTTCAGATTTATGTAAGAATAGAGACCTTGTTTAAGATGCAAACATAACAATGTAATGCTGTCTCTCCTCCAGTGGTTAAATGGAAATCTTTAGTTTGTTTTTGTTTTTTTACTAAATTTGTGTTCTTAGTATTAACATTCACACAGTTTATTTATACCACGTTGAGATTCTCACTGTTTTTGTTACCTACGTTCAAGTACAGTTTTCGCATTTGGTTTAATATGCTTGGCTATTTAATTTCCAATGCCAATTTGTGTAAGTTTCAAAATTAACTATGCAATGATGTAACATTGTTGATGTATCAGCACAAAAAGCTGACAAGTGCATTTAATTGAACTAAAGAAATCACATATTGTTTCTGTCTAGGATAAGGTAAAGCCCCCAATATTTTTATATAAGCATTGTGTCCCACAATAATATAGCCAACATTGTCAACACCAGCATGCTAGAACAATGGATACTCTGTGGCCTCCTATATTACTTAAGTGATTTAGCGTAGGCCCAACATCTTTTAAATACCCCAGATATCCCATATTTTCTCTCTGGCCTCCATCCCTTTTCCAAACCTCCTTTACTCTTCCCCCCCCCAATGTCTCCCTTGAATACAGACCCTCAATTTCCTTTTTTGCATACCCTATTTCTATTCCACTACTTCGGACCTTCATCCTTTGTCCCCACACCCTTTTCTATCTGAATGAACCACACTTCCTTTCCTCTTATTGTTATACGCCCCAACCTTGACCATTCAGTACTTATCACTGCTTCAGACCCACACCATTCTTTACCTAGCTCCTTTCCTCTAACAAACCACTTACCAATTTCTGAGACTAGCAGTCAGCACCCAGACCGAGATCACTCTGCACCCAGACAGAGATCACTCTGCCTGCTTTTGGTCCTTTTGCTGTAAAGGGTTGCCAGGGAAGTTCTACTGATATCCCAGAGCAGCTCACGCATTTGAGGTGGGCTAGTCCTGGTGAATTGTCACTGTGTGGCTGAATTTAGAACATAAGCTAAATCATATCTTCATATTTTGAATATTCTTGTACACTGAAATACAAGTCTTATGAGTGATTTCTCTTTGCCAAGAAAAATGTGGGACCTTTGAATAGCATTAATTACAGATCACAAGTGATTTATTTAGCCATACAATTGATGGATCTTGTCGAAGAGATAATAGAAATTGTTGAACAGAAAATGTAATGTGACTGAAAATGATTACCGTCACTTTTACCTACTTGACACATACAATTGGAAGAGATAACAAGTATAATTAAACATTTTGACATTTCTAATACATCCATATTTCATATATATATATATATATATATAACAATGCTATACTTGCTTATATCCACATTTCCACTAAAAGCTTTGAAGAACATAATATACAATAAAATATATATTTTTTGTTTAAAATAACTTGCAAAATATTTAAAACACAAAATCAGGGTGATGCCTAGGGTCACTGATGCCTGTGTGCAAATTTTTTTGTTGCCCCCCAGGTGGGTGTGGCAATATTGCTAACTCCTCCCTTTAACAAACATAACCCTTCTAGCCACACCCATTTTCTATGGCAACTACTCTACCTGTTTGGCCCCTCAACTTCACCATGCAACATGTCACTTACTTCCCACAGTGCCAGCTTTGCCCCCAAACAGTTTGTCAGTGCCATCTGTCCCCAAACGGCTTGTCAGTGTCATCTTTTGTCCCAAACAGCTTGTCAATGCCATTTTGGGCCCAAATAGGTCATCAGTGCCATCTTTGCCTCCAAACAGCATTACACTAAATGTCAGTCACATCTGGCACTCTGACTTTAAAGAAGCCCCTCAACGAGAGGGCAAAGCCGTAGTTAGCTCCTTTTTTTGCCAAAGGCAAGAACAGAAAATTGTGCCCCCACTACATTATATCTA